>NC_056725.1:1516234192-1516326692 GCF_019279795.1 Protopterus annectens | reverse complement strand
TCTTAAGTGAGACTCGATTTTAACAATTCTTATGTAAGAATAGTGCTTAATAAGCTTGCTTTTTCCTGTTTTTGTTGAATAATTGTGATACTCCTTGTACTACAATATGTTCACATGTATTTATGATCCTAACATTATAAGTGAACTATGGACTGAGCTAATACTTATTTTAACATGTTAAAGTCTATAGGCATGCCATTTCAATTTATCAAACTGCTATAAACTCAATATACAGAACAGAAGATATACAATCTAATCAAATAAAGTTCCTAGCCCTAATGGGGTCAAACTGCAGAGTTCTATAAAGTGCATGCAAGAAAACTATCAAATATTTTGCAATTTATATATGATGCAGGCAAAGCCAACATAAATTGAATACAAATCCTTTTGATCCTTATAACGTCTTTGAAACATATGGGTCTATTTTTTTTTCACTTCCATGCTGACACAGCAAATCAAAATAGTGTTGCCATACATTCTTTCAAACTTACAGTTTGGTTTTGCACCCGGGTGTCAAACTCAAGATCAAATGTTAACCCTGCAGTCTTTGTATAAGTTTAGGCTTCCTAACATTCAAACATCTTCTGCATTTTCATTAATGTCTCTCAGTCATTTAACAAGGTACACGGGTTCATAGGTGTGTACTAGACTAATAGCCCTGGAGCCAGGATTACCCTGGCATCGTGCCTCCCAACCTTAGTTCCTAGTGCCTCTGTCGGGCAGAGCCACTGAAGTGATCTCCATGTATGGGAAGTCAATTCCATAGCATGGGCAGTCTCTGTGTTATGAACTTGTACCTCCAGCACGTTCTGTTGATTGTGGTAATGAGGTTGAGGTCTCTGGAGCGTGTGGTGCGGAGGGAATGGGATTTCTTTAGATGTAGCATTTCTAACAGAGCTGGATCAGATATGGCTTTGTAAGTCAAGCAGAGATCGCCTCTAAGTAGGCGATATGAGACAGAGAACAGTTGGAGTTTTTTGAGTCTGTCCATATAGGACAAGTGTTTAAGGCCTAGGATCCTCTTTGGGATGTACTTCTGTGGCCTCTCCAGTTGTTCCAGGTGTCTAGTGAGGTACATGCCAAATGGGCATTGTACTCGATGACTGGCCTAATGAGGGAAGAGTAGAGGGAGACAATGACCACTTTCTTCCTGGATGCAAAACCCTTACTAATGAGATGTGCCACATAGAAGGACTTTCTGACCACAGTGGCAATGTGGTGGTCAAAAGAGAGGTTGCTGTCAACCTGTGTTGCCAGATCTCTTATAAAGCCTTCTGTGTTCAGTGGACTACCATCAATGTGGTAATTCAAGAGAATTGGGTTTTTCCCAAGGGGGATGAAGACACATTTTTTGGCATTGAGCTTAAGGCCATGGTTCTGACACCACTCGTTGGTGTCATTGAGGCCTTTATGTAGGATGTCAACATTACTTGGGGAGTTAATAATAGCTCCCAGCTTGCAATCTTCTGCCAACTTTGTCAGCCAGAGTCCCTTCGTGTTGGCCTGGACTTCAGAGAAGTAGATACCAAACAAGAGAGGACCCAGGACAGAACCCTGTGGGACTCCACTCGTGACTGGTCGGCAGTCTGACTTGGAGTCAGCTGCTTTCACACTGTGGGTTCTATCTGTGAGCCAGTTTGCAACCCACCTAGTGATATAGGGGTTGATGCCTAGCTTAGTGAGTTTTTCTATGATTCCTGAGTGGGGAATGGTATCAATGGCCTTGGCCAGATCAAGGTAGGCAGTATGAACCACCTTGCCTTCATCCACAGCTCTGGTAATTGACTCAAAGAAGTCGACCAAGTTGAGCAGGTATGATCTACCCTTCACAAAACCAAACCGTGTAGGATCCAGAGTTTGGAAATTCCCTATATCCTTGTTTATTAGGTCCATGATGATGCATTCCATAGCTTTGCATATCAGACTAGTCAGGCTAACTGGGTGATAATTCCAGAATCTGTAGACGCTCTTCCTTTGTGGAGAGGGATGACTGTAGCGGTGCACCATTCGGTAGGGACAAAGCCTGAGGTGAGGCTGTGATTGAACAGAGCACACAGATGAGGTCCCAGTTCACTCTGTAGTTCATGCAGAACACAGCCAGGAATACTATCAGGTCCCACAGAAGCTGTATTCTTGGCCTTGGACAGTGCTGTTTTAACCTGTGCAGCAGTAATATTGGGTGCCTGGCAATCTACTGGTATTGTGATTGGTCCTTGGGGGGGGCGGTAAAGTTTGCACTGAATCTGTCGGCCAGTATATTGGCAATATCTGTTGGCTCTGTATAGGAGGTACCATTGTGCAGTAGCTCAGAGCAAATCTGCGTATTGCGGTGGAGATTCTTTACATAACTATAGAAGGCCTTGTGGTTGTCTTTCCTATCTGCTGCAATTCTGTTTTCATAGCTAGCTTTACAGGATTTGATGAGGGATCTCAACCTTTTGTTGAGGCTGATAAGGGAGTTTTTACAGTCTTGGGAATTCACATTATTCCACATCAGTTTCCTCCTTCTGTTGTTGAGTTTGTTTATGGCAGGGGACCACCAGATTGGCTTTCCATTTTTTTTTTTGAAGAGAGCGTCTTAGTTCTATTGGGTATGGCAAGATCCATGCATTTGTGTACGTGTTCGTACAGTGCATTGGTGTATGATTCTGCGGTCATGCAACTGTTCTCCATTTGCATGGGTGCCGTGAAGTTAGCCACCTCTGTTTTTAGGAGCCCAAAGTTAGCTTTGGAGAAGTTTTTCATGGTGGTTACCTTTGGAGGGGGGGGGATGTGGATTTCCAAGGTGATTAGTTTGTGGTCAGATCTAACCAGGGAGGAGTTGACTACTGGTGTAGAGCAACGGTCGCCCATGTTAATAATGACCAGGTCAAGGATGTTGCTACCTCTAGTTGGGGTAAGAACAAGCTGGTCCAGAGCATTGGAATTAATGAATTCCAGAAAGCACTGGGCAAGTGTACATGAGTAGTTTTCCCAGTTAATGGAGGGGTAGTTGAAGTTGCCTAGAGGGAGAGTGTTAGGTTGGACCCTAATATTCTCCAGGGTGCTTAGAAACATGGAGTATGAGTCTTGGGGCATGGTTGGGGTCCTATATCAGGCTACGACCTGAATCATTGTCTTACCCAGTGTTAGCTGCACCTGAAGTATCTCAGATGCATTATGTTGGGCTACCAGTCTGGAGGTGTGCACATCCTTTATGAATATGGAAACACCACTGCCTTTGCAGCTTCGGTCAAAGTTCTGGGGCCAAAAGGTGTGGAATGAGTTATAGCCTGGTAGTGCAGGGGTGCTTTCTAATGCCTTGAACCAGGTCTCTGTTACAGCACAAATGTCAATGTTATCCATTTTAAGGAGTGCTTTGAGCGAGTGAATTTTGAGATTTAGACTTCTAGCGCTGAGAAGCATGACTCTCGGATTGCATTTGTTTGTAGCTGTTATGGTGGTAATTTGGTCTTTGGAACACAGCCTAAAAAAAGGCACTATAGGGGTGGCAAGATCCTTGGCCAGTATCCGGAAGCCCAGGGGTGACAGATGCAGGCCATCTCTGGCAAAGCATCGAGGTCTGTCAGTCATGTCATCCCAGGCAAACAGATACTGGATCCCCTTACAATGACACCAAAAACTTAAACAATTGTTGAAATCAGTCATTTTCTGCTTGCACTGTGGTATTCTGGGTGATGGTAGGATGCTGCTCAGGGCTAGGGTCATAACCTCTTGGGCTTCATAATCCAAAAGCTCCTCCATGTCTCTTTTCATGTATTCCAGGGAGGTACGTCTCAGGTCATTCACACCCACATGTACAATGACAGAGTCATATTTGTACCTGTTGTTGAGGTACCTGAGTTTGTGTGTTATGTGGCGGATCCTGGTACCTGACAGGCAGTTGACTGTTACTTTCTCCTTATTCAGCCTAGTGAGTGGGACATCAGTATGCCTCACTATCGAGTCACCTATGACTAGTGTGTTGGGCATGCTGTTTTGCCTTAGGGGCTTTGGTTGAGTAGCACACTGCTTAGCAGAGTTATGTGTCTCATCATTAGTGTTGTGTTGTGGTGGTCAGGTGCATTTCTGCCTTGAAGGTCTCTGATGTTTGTGTAGATTTTTATTGAGAGTCTCTGCGAAGGTGGGTGTGTGGTTTGTGTTTTTATGTGAAGCCAGTGCTGGTGTGTGTTCCAGAGGGCTCTGTGTTTTCCATGTAGTGTGGTGCAAGTGTTGACACTCTCCTCTTGACCAGCTATTCCGGTCTCGCCTGGAGAATGCGTGGCTTCCAATTTGGATATATAAGTGCATCTCTCACAAGTCTGAGTGTTGGAAAATAAGAGGAGAGGGTTGTCAGTGTATATGAGACAGTTGCTACATTGTCTCAGGATGCCCAAGTTCACTAGGTTAATAGGAGAAAGCACAGGGAACTGACGTTTAGGCATGCCTGGAGGGGTGGGCATTAATAAATACTGGAGCTGTTTCCTTGTAGAACGTTTAGTGCTGGTAGCACTTTTGTGTGCTACAATAATTGCCACAAGAAGTCTGGTAAAGTGCTAAACTAATAAGCTAGTAAAAGTGCAGGAGAGGAGAGAACCAGCAGTATAAGGGAAAAATTGAAGAGCAGACTTTGACACTGCTCAGAAGCTTACTAGTTCTGCTACAGCAAATCTGTATCTGGACTAGATTCGTTACAGAAAAGGTGGGAAATAAGCACAGATGTGGACTTTTAATCCAGAAGGTGAAAAGAGATGGAAAAAAACTGCCCAAATGGCCAATAAGCTACTATTTCTGGGCCAGAAACCACTCCTCCTCTGGTAGATAGGCTACCTAGTGCTTACCACTCCCACTGATAAGCTAGATGGCTTCCTTCCAACACAGAAAGGCTTGGGTGGCTCAGAAGCATATAAACAGTCCTGGATACAGCAAATCTGTACCTGGACTAGACTAGTTACAGGAAAGGCAGGAAACAAGTGCAAACACGGGCTTTTAAACCAGACAGATGAAAGAGATTGAAAACCTGCCCAAACGGCCAATAATCTACAATTTCTGGGCCAGAAACCTCTCCTCTTGTGGTAGACAGGCTACCTACTGCTTACCACTCTCACCGATAAGCTAGAAGGCTTTCCTCCAACACAGAAAGGCTTGGGGGCTCAGAAACTTACCAACAGTACTGGATAAAGCAAATCTGTATATGGACTAGACTAGTTACAGGAAAGGCAGGAAACAAGCACAAATGCAGGCTTTTAAATCAGAGAGTAGAAAGAGATGGAAAAACTGCCCAAATGGTCAATAAACTGAGTAGAAAGAGATGAAAAAATTGCCCAAATGGCCAATAAAAAAGAAGTTATGTACTCACCATAACGTTCCATGTGAGTTGCTCATCTTGCCTTCATTCTTACAGATGGGTTCAGAGCCGATCCTTGGCTCCAAGATGGTCAACTACAAAGCTCAAGGTCTTCAGACAGCTTGAAGCCAAGTTCCTATCCCATGATGCATCTTGTGTTACCTTAGATCTTGTTTGCTGCCTCTAATAATACCATATGCCATTCTGTCACATTTTTAGGTAAAAACCATAGGAAGACAAAGAAACCATGATAAAACTAGTATCTTGGTCCTCGAAAAAACCTGGAGGGGGTAGGAGGGTGGGAAGTAAGAATGAAGGTGAGATGAAGAACTCACATGGAACATTATGGTGAGTACATAACTTCTTTATGTGATGTTGTTCTATCTCACCGTTCATTCTTACAGATGGGTAGCGTCCCAAGCACCATCTTTCTTGGGTGGCTCACGGAAGTATGTTTTTCAGGACAGTAGAACCAAAGGAGGCCCTGTCCCTAGAGGCCTTTGTAATGAGTGATAAAGGTATGAGGCTTTGACCAAGTGGCTGCTGCACAAATATTGTCTATATGTAGCCTAGCTGAAAATGCAGAAGATGTGGACACAGCTCTGGTAGAATGAGCCTTAATTTTGTATTGTAGAGGTACATTGGCAGCTGAGTAAGTGAAAGTGATGCAATCAGATAACCATTTAGATTGGGTTGTTTTTGCCACAGGCATACCTTTCCTAGAATCTGAAAAGGAAACAAAAAGTTGTTCTGTTCTTCTGAATTCTTGGGTTCTATAGTGTTAAAATCTGAGCTGTCTGTGAACATCAAGCTTGTGCAGCATATACTCTAAATTATTGGTGTGTTTAGGGAAAAACATTGGTAAATCTATAATTTGGTTAAGGTTAGCTTCAGTACAAACTTTAGGTAAGAATGAAGGATTTGTTTACAGTGAAACTCTTTCAGCATGAAAAACTAAATATGGAGGTTTTATGGACAAGGCTTGTAGTTCTGACACTCTTTGGGTAGACGTGATGGCTACTAAAAAGATAGTCTTCCAAGACAAAAATTTCAAATCACATGAAGAAGCTGGCTCAAAAGGTGGGAGAATAATGCGTGAGAGCATAACATTTAGGTTCCAGGGGGTATAAGAGAATTTAACTGGTGGTCTAAGGTGGAAAGTCCCTTTAGGAAAAGCTTTGGATAGCTTGTGTGACATTATGTTAAATCCTTCAGTACCAAGATGAAAATTAGAGATGGCAGCAAGCTGTACATGAATTGTAGCTGCCGCCACTCCTTTGTTGAAAAGCATAGTCAAAAATTCTAATATAGAAGAAACAGAGGCTTGGTAAGGGTCAATGCTTTTCTGAGAAGCCCATATGGAAAACCTCTTCTATTTGCTAAGGTACAACTTCCTAGTAGAGGATTTATGAGAAGATATTAAAATATGTTGTGTTTCATATGGAACCTGGCTATGTTGGGAATTGGAGCAGCCAAGCTGTCAATTTTAGGGACTGAAGGGAGGGATGAAGAGTCCCTGACGAATGCGTCAGAAGGTCCTGAACTAGGTCCAGAATTCAACGCTCTTCCAACAGATGAGGTTGAAGGAAGGGTAACCAAATCTGATGAGGCCAATGAGGGGCTATTAGAACGATGGTCCTTCCCAGGGCTTTTGCTTTCTGTAATACTTTGGGTATCAGGAGAATTGGTGGGAATGCATAGAGGAGGCCCGGAGGCCAATCGTGTACGAGTGCGTCCCTTGGGGAATCTCCCTGAGGGGGAATCAAGGCAAAGTAGCTTCTGCATTTTGTGTTCATGGGGGATGCAAAAAGATCGCAGGAAAGCTGGCCCCATCTGCAGAATATTGTTTCTACTATTTCTTTTTTGAGGGACCACTCATGAGGCAACAAAATTGCCCTGCTCAGTTTGTCTGCAACCACGTTGGATTTCTCTGGGATGTGCATTGCTATCAGAAAGCGCTGGGTGGATGTAGCCCACTGTCATTCTCTTAGGGCCTCTCAACAAATGGGATAGGACCTGGTTCCTCCTTGTTTGTTCAAGTACCAGACCACCGACATGTTGTCCGTCTGAATCGCAATTTTCCCCAGAGGGAGAGAGTCCTGAAAGTACTGCAACACCAAGAGTGCCGCTCTCATCTCCAGGACATTGATATGCATATGTGTCTTTTGTTCGGTCCATGTGCCTTGGGCTGTTCTTCCCTGAAAATGCCCCCCCCACCCGATTAGGGAAGCATCCATGGTCACTGTGGCCGATGCTGTGGGTAGGATAAAAGGACAACCTATCGTTACTTGATGAGAGGTCAATCACCACCGAAGATCCTTTTTGCATGTGTTTGTTAGCATAATGAGATGAGACATCAGGAGCTCCTGATAAGACCACTGCATGAACACCAGCCATTGTAGAATCCGCATGTGCATATGACCTAATGGAATTGCTATTATTGCAGCTGCCATCATCTCCAAAAACTTTAGCACTTCTGAGGCTGGCACCTTGTCTCTGGATATGACATTCTGAATTTGCTGACAAAGTACTGACATCCTTTCTGATGGAAGTTTTAAAGTGCTGGTGGTGGTGTCCAATTCTGCTCCGATAAAAACGATATATTGCGATGGCAACAAGGCAGATTTTTCAGAGTTTATGGTAATGCCCAGTTGATTGCAAAGAGTAAGTGTGATGTCTCTGGCTTGTATTAGCTGATGCCTAGTGGTGGTGGTGAGAAGCCAATAGTCTAAGTACAGAAACATCTGGAATCCCAAAAGCTTCAAGTGAGCCGTGACCACTGCCATACATTTGGTGAACATTCTGGGGGCTGTAGTAAGACCAAAGGGCAGGGCTCAAAACTGGTAATGCTTGGCTCCCAGCTGGAAGTGCAGAAGATCCCTGGATGGTCTGGCCATTTTTATGTAGTAGTACTCATCCTGGAGCTCTATCGAGCACATCCAATTGTCTTTCCCTAAGAAGGGAAGTATCGACTGAAGCATGACCATCCATAATTTCTCCTTTTTGACAGATCTGTTTAGTCTGCTGAGGTCTGAAATAGGTCTCCGGTCCCCTGTCTTTTTTGGAACTAAAAAGAATCTTGAGTAAGTTCCGGATCTTATCTGGTCTGCTGGGACTCATTGGAAGACTCTTTTTCTTAGCAACATTTGGGCCTCTATGGTTGCTTGTTCCCTGTAGCTGGGTAGAATGCCCAGGATTTTTGTTGCCAATGGGGGGGGGGGGGGGAGTGGCGAAGGGAATAAAATATCCTCTGGAAATTATGCTTTGTACCCAGTTGTCATTTGTTATTTTTACTGAGGTATCTGGATACATAGATAAGCAGCCCCCAACTGCCTCCAGAGTAGGACAGTTGGGCCTCCTTTTAGGAGCGCTGGTAGGGCTTCCTAAAGAACTGGTCTCTGTCGCCCTGGTTTTGTGGACCCCTTCTGCCATGAGGGTGGCATCTTCCATTATTGCCCCCTCCTCTGCCCCTGGAGGGGGGGTTCACCACGTGTGTCCAGAAAGGCTCCTTGGGCTTTTCAGAACCACATCTTTTCTCCCTTTTGATCCTTGGGGGTAGGGTCTAGTAGGGGTGGAAAAATGGAGTCTGACGGCAGACAGAATCTTTCCTTCCAGCTCACACCTGGTCAAGTTTCCTTAACTTTGGGCCCAAAAAGAGATGAGCCATCAAAAGGGGTGTTGACAAAGGATGACTTAAAGGGCTCTGCAAAGGAACATAAGTGCATCCAGGAGTGTCTCCTGAGAGCAATTCATGTACCCACTGCCCTACTTGCTCCATAGGCTGCATATGAGATCAGATGCATAGACTAGTTCACTATGGAATTAAGGGTAGCAAGCTGGGAGGCAACATTGTCTGAAGCTTCTTCAGCTACCATACCCTGAAGAGTATCTCCAAGCTCTTTTAGGAGGTCTCTTTGCAGTCTTGTGAAATGTGTAAGGTAGTTCAGTGAACGCATGGCAAAAGTCGCTGAACTATACATGCGCTTCCCGTACCTATCCATGATCCTGGAGTCTCTGTTAGGAGGATGGATAGAGGAAGAAGTTTTTGACATCTCCTTTTTGGGGGCTGCCGCCACCACCATAGCATGAACAGGCACTCCCCTTAGTGAGAAAGGTCTTATCATGAGAGGCAGAGATAAATTTATTGGGCCTCCTAGGGACAGGCTCCATGGTGTCCAGAGACTTGCACGTCCTTCGTGAGACCAACTCCATAAGCTCATCGAAGGGTGGAGACACCCAAGAGGTGGAGGGTTGAGACCCGAAAGCTTTCAGGAGGGCCAACTCATCTTCAGTAGGGTTGGTGGGCTTCCAGCCACCCCTCACTTAAGGATTTCCAATATATCTGCAAATGAGATATCTTCAGAGGGGGATTGGGGGACACTTCTGATTCATCTATGTCAGTGTCAGATGTGAGAGACTCCTGCAAGGAGTTTAGATGCTTCCTCTTACAAATTCTCTTCCTGGGAACCTCATCAGTGGGAACTTCTGGTGAGGTCTCAGAAGAGCAGGGGCCACCCAGTGGGGCTTCCTGAGGCTCAGGGTCTCTACGCTTCAAAGGGATCTGTGAGGCAGAAGTGGACACAGGCGCTTTAGGGGAAGAAATAGTTGGTCTTGAAGTTGTGGATGTCCTGGGGAAATTACTCTCAAAAGCACCTCTGCTCCAGTGAGAAGGAGCCACAGGATCCGAAGAAACAGACGACTCCCTTAGCACTGGAACAGTGGGCTCTGATCCAGAGGTAGAAGCCGAACTCATCCAAGCTGAGGCCCCAAGAGGAAAAGTCAGAACCGGCAGGTCAGTCCGACTATCCTCCCAGGACCCAACCGGTGAGTGTCATCTCCTAGACTCCTCGATGGACGCCAAAGAAGTCTGAGTGAACGGAACCGATAGTACTGGAACAGGCATCGGCTCCGAAGGCTCCACAATCATAAGATCCAACTCCTCTGGCTCTGACAGACCGGTATGGCTCAGAGGAGGAAAAGAAGTAGATGGAAGAACAGTTTTCGGTCCCGAAATCACTTCTGAGGCTGGCACCTTGTCTCTGTATATGACATTCTGAATTTGCTGACAAAGTACTAACATCCTTTCTGATGGAAGTTTTAAAGTGCTGGTGGTGGTGTCCAATCCTGCTCCGATAAAAACAATATATTGCGATGGCAACAAGGCAGATTTTTCAGAGTTTATGGTAATGCCCAGTTGATTGCAAAATGTAAGTGTGATGTCTCTGGCTTGTATTAGCTGATGCCTAGTGGTGGTGGTGAGAAGCCAATAGTCTAAGTACAGAAACATCTGGAATCCCAAAAGCTTCAGGTGAGCTGTGACCACTGCCATACATTTGGTGAACATTCTGGGGGCTGTAGTAAGACCAAAGGGCAGGGCTCAAAACTGGTAATCTTGGCTCCCAGCTGGAAGTGCATAAGATCCCTGGATGGTCTGGCCATTTTTATGCAGTAGTACTCATCCTGGAGATCTATCGAGCACATCCAATTGTCTTTCCTTAAGAAGGGAAGTATCGACTGAAGCATGACCATCTGGAACTTCTCCTTTTTGACAGATCTGTTTAGTCTGCTGAGGTCTGAAATAGGTCTCCGGTCCCCTGTCTTTTTTGGAACTAAAAAGAATCTTGAGTAAGTTCCGGATCTTATCTGGTCTGCTGGCACTCATTGGAAGACTCTTTTTCTTAGCAACATTTGGGCCTCTACGGTTGCTTGTTCCCTGTAGCTGGGTAGAATGCCCAGGATTTTTGTTGCCAATGAGGGGGTGGGGGAGTGGAGAAGGGAATAAAATATCCTCTGGAAATTATGCTTTGTACCCAGTTGTCATTTGTTATTTTTAGCGAGGTATCTGGAATCATAGATAAGCAACACCCAACTGCCTCCAAAGTAGGACAGTCGGGCCTCCTTTTAGGAGCGCTGGTAGGGCTTCCCAAAGAACTGGTCTCTGTCGCCCTGGTTTTGTGGACCCCTTCTGCCACGAGGGCAGCATCTTCCATTATTTCCCCCTCCTCTGCCCCTGGAGGGGGGGTTCACCACGTGTGTCCAGAAAGGCTCCTTGGGCTTTTCGGAACCACATCTTTCCTCCCTTTTGATCCTTGGGGTAGGGTCTAGTAGGGGTGGAAAAATGGAGTCTGACGGCAGACAGAATCTTTCCTTCCAGCTCACACCTGGTCAAGTTTCCTTAACTTTGGGCCCAAAAAGAGATGAGCCATCAAAAGGGGTGTTGACAAAGGATGACTTAAAGGGCTCTGCAAAGGAACATAAGTGCATCCAGGAGTGCCTCCTGAGAGCAATTCATGTACCCGCTGCCCTACTTGCTCCATAGGCTGCATATGAGATCAGACGCATAGACTAGTTCACTATGGAATTAAGGGTAGCAAGCTGGGAGGCAACATTGTCTAAAGCTTCTTCAGCTACCATACCCTGAAGAGTATCTCCAAGCTCTTTTAGGAGGTCTCTTTGCAGTCTTGTGAAATGTGTAAGGTAGTTCAGTGAACGCATGGCAAAAGTCGCTGAACTATACATGTGCTTCCCATACCTATCCATGATCCTGGAGTCTCTGTTAGGAGGATGGATAGAGGAAGAAGTTTTTGACATCTCCTTTTTGGTGGCTGCCGCCACCGCCATAGCATGAACAGGCACTCCCCTTAGTGAGAAAGGTCTTATCATGAGAGGCAGAGTTAAATTTATTGGGCCTCCTAGGGACAGGCTCCATGGTGTCCAGAGACTTGCACGTCCTTCGTGAGACCAACTCCATAAGCTCACCGAAGGGCGGAGACACCCAAGAGGTGGAGGGTTGAGACCCGAAAGCTTTCAGGAGGGCCGACTCATCTTCAGTAGGGTTGGTGGGCTTCCAGCCACCCCTCACTTAAGGATTTCCAATATATCTGCAAATGAGATATCTTCAGAGGGGGACTGGGGGACCCTTCTGATTCATCTACGTCAGTGTCGGATTTCAGAGACTCCTGCAAGGAGTTTAGATGCTTCCTCTTACAAATTCTCTTCCTGGGAACCTCATCAGTGGGAACTTCTGGTGAGGTCTCAGAAGAGCAGGGGCCACCCAGTGGGGCTTCCTGAGGCTCAGGGTCTCTACGCTTCAAAGGGATCTGTGAGGCAGAAGTGGACACAGGCGCTTTAGGGGAAGAAATAGTTGGTCTTGAAGTTGTGGATGTCCTGGGGAAATTACTCTCAAAAGCACCTCTGCTCCAGTGAGAAGGAGCCACAGGATCCGAAGAAACAGACGACTCCCTTAGCACCGGAACAGTGGGCTCTGATCCAGAGGTAGAAGCCGAACTCATCCAAGCTGAGGCCCCAAGAGGGAAAAGTCAGAACCGACAGGTCAGTCCGACTATCCTCCCAGGACCCAACCGGTGAGTGTCAGCTCCTAGACTCCTCGATGGACGCTGAAGAAGTCTGAGTGAACGGAACCGATAGTACTGGAGCAGGCATTGGCTCCGAAGGTTCCACAATCATAAGATCCAACTCCTCCGGCTCTGACAGACTGGTATGGCTCAGAGGAGGAAAAGAAGTAGATGGAAGAACAGTTTTCGGTCCCGAAATCACTTGGGTTGGAACCAATAAAAATTTTGCAAACTCCGGTGTCTGTAACAACTTCTGCATCACACGATCCACATCCAAATTGGATAGGCTGATCGAGGACCGAGATGAATGGACAGAGGGTGGTACCTACTGGAGGAATGGTGACTTCAATACTGCGAAGACCGGTTCCAGGACTGGGGATCGGCTCCGAAAAGACAAGACGCTCGGCTCTGAAGGCTGTGGAGCTGACATCGAAGGCTTTTTTGATTTTGTTGAGTCCGTTGATGAAGCTTTAGAGGACTTGGAAGATTTGGGAGACTGACTAGTTTTATCATGGTCACCCAAAGCTTCTTGAAAGGAAGATTTTAACAGTCCTCTGTCGATTAACTTTCTTTTCCTTTCATGAAGTACATGGCTACTAAAGGAATGGCAGATGGAGCAACTCTCTTGCAAGTGCAAAGCCCCCAAAAAAAAAATACAATTAACATGATCATCAGTCACAGACATCTTTTGTCCACACTTTGGACATTTTGTAAACCCAGACTTGGGTTGTTTCTCCTTATCCTGGTCAGCCATGAAAAATATTGAAATGCACACAAGCAAACTTGTATTATCAAAAGGTACACACACAGACACACAGACACACACACACAGACACACGTGTTTAATAATTGAAACAACACTATAATATTCAAATAGTAAGTAGTCCTTAAAAAAACAAATGGGCTCTAAATAGATAAATATGAGCTAACTATAAATGTATAAACACACTCTTATAATATTCAAAATAGTAAGTAGCCCTTAAAAAAAAGAAATGGGCTCTAAATGGTTAAATAGTTAAATATGAGCTAACTATAAATGTATAAACACACTCAAAAGGCTATAAATGTTTCTAAACACACTTCTAAGCTGAAAAACCTATTCTAATATATATATAAAGGCACACCAAAGAAAGGGAAGGGAGATACTAAAGGCTTATAAAAATGATGGCCGAAAGGACTATAAGGAACTATTACTATTTAACAAGCTATTAAATGTTAACAAGCTATTAAAGGTTAAACAAGTTACAAAGAGAATTTTTTTATAAAAAATTGCTATACTGGCCAGAGCTGTGAGGAAACCTCTGATCTGTTGCAGTGGCAAACTAGATCTGAGGTATCTCAAGGTGCATCATGGGATAGGGACTTGGCCTCGAGCTGTCTGAAGACCTCGAGCTTTGTAGTTGGCTGACTCAGAGCCGAGGATCAGCTCTGAACCCATCTGTAAGAATGAACGGTGAGATAGAACAACACATCTACAATTTCTGGGCCAAAAACCACTCCTCTTGTGGTAGATACGCTACCTAGTACTTACCACTCCCACTGATAAGCTAGAAGGCTTCCCTCCAACACAGAAAAGCTTGGGGGGCTCAGAAGCTTACAAACAGTCCTGGATACAGCAAACCTGTACCTGGACTAGAGTAATTACAGGAAAGGTGGGAAACAAGCGCAAATGAATGCTTTTAAACCAGAAAGTTGAAAGAGATGAAAAAAATGCCCAATTTCTGTTTAAAGTGACTACAAAATTACATTTCATGAGAAATGTATTAATTACATGTCATTTTAAATTTAATTCCTCTACTTGTATCCTTTAACAGCTCAAAGTTAAAAAGAAATTCTGTAAAATATGGAACTGGAAAAATATAGTAAAATAGCATAGGTCCTACTTACCAGTAACAGTAGATGTTCGTAGAACATAGTGCCTTACTAGCATTCAGGTAGTTAGTAGTGCCCTGCTACCTTTGCTCTGATAATCTACCAAAGATCAGAATCCTTTCCACAGCCTGTCTGTGTGTGAGCTGGGCCAATCACTAGGCAATACAGGGACTGTGCACAGACCGGATCTGTTCAGTTTTCTTGGGTCTAGCAGGAAGAGAAGATAGAAACTCAAACTTTGCAAACATCTATAATTCCTTTACAAACTGACCAATCAGACTCCTGATCTCTTTCAAAATCAAAATCTTTGAGTGGTTGCATGGGGTTGGGAGTGCCAACATTACTCATAACCTAGGTTTGCACACCATCATTAATGGCCCAGGTAATGGATCTAGTAATAGCCACCAGCTCAGGTGAAAACACAGTTGGAGACTGTTGCCCTGCAGTATGGTAGGTCTTCTGTCTCTTTTTTGCCTGCAAAACACTGAACACGCCATTGAATAAAAGAAAGTAGTTTCAGTAACACAGTTCAAAGCATAAACACGTTACAAAAGTCCACAGATTTTTTTAATACAAAAGGCTAGTTTCAGACCCAAATGATTAAAACAGCCATAAAATAGCCTTACACAAAAAATAAAGCCTAAAGTTATGAAAAATTCCTTTCAGAAATGTTTATCATACAAAATGGTGTGAAAATAATGATTTAAACAAAAAAAATTTAAATGCTGTAAACCTGCTCAATCACCTCAAGTTATAACCCAAATAAAAAACTGCAAAATCAGCACACTTTCCTGTCAAAACTTTCAAATGAAGCTTTTGAATAGTGTAAATAATATATGAGATTAAATATTGGCTCTGGAAGCACAAGGTAATGACAGGAACTGTACTAAAACAACCACAGTACAGAAACTCAGTTAAATGTTCATAAATGGACATAAAACATATTACAATGGTAACAACCCACAGGAATCAAAAAATGGCTTATAATAAAAAGGTATAAGCCTTATACTGCAAGGAAAGTAAAACCCCAAGCACATACAATTTCCCAGTCAAGAAAAAATCAGTCAAAGCAGCAAACTATACTATTCAAGCATTCAGAGAAAAAACAGTGAGAGGATATAAGACCCAAAATTGTTACTTATATGATCTCAGCAGTTGAAGATATCCAGAGTAACGAGCATCCTTCTCTTACTATGGAACTAGAAAACTGGAAAGGTTTTGTCTGTGGGTCTGTAGACAGTCCCTCTACTGCCAGGTGATTGATCCATCACATCCACAGACAGGCAGGCAGTGGGAAGGCCTCTGACCTTTGGTAGAGTGCCACACGAAGGGTCGCAAGGCATTACCACTTGAATACCCATAAGGCAGTATGTTTATTAAACATCACCTCTTACCTTATCCTATATATAGAACCCTTGTTTAATTAGTTTTTAATGATACCAGCATTCCATTATTGCAAATGCATAATCCCCCAGATAACATCACTGATTTTGTTGATATTGTCAACATTTATTTAAAGTCCCCTTCTACTGACATTTCTGCTGTAGTCAATACAATAATTTAATTTATTTTTGTAATAATTATAAATTAAACCTAAATAAATATGTTATAGTTCATACTCTTTCAGAATTATTCTGCTCTTAACACAAAAGATTTTCAAACAATTAAAATAAGTAACTTCTTAGGCCTAACTATTTTGCAAAGAATATGAATTTTTTAACTCAAAGAATAGAGGCAAAAGTATGGCAGAAAATTCAGAATGATCTTAAAAGATGGTCTAATCAGATATTCTATTTATTTTCTAATGTCTTGATTTTTAAAATAATTGCTTAATAAATTGCTAAGATATTTTCTAATTTCAATTCAGTAGTTCAAACTATCCCAGAAAGAAATCTGCAAGAGCTAAATAAATTTGCATGGTCACCTATATCTCTTTGAACCATTAAGTTTAACTTTATATCATTTAATATAAACAATTACTTAAAATTGCATACATGTATACATACCTATAACCATATTATAGCAGCTCATATCTATATATATATAAAGATATATATATATATATATATATATATATATATATATATATATATAATATGTGTGTGTGTGTGTGTGTGTATATCCATGTCTATCCATAGAAAGACATGAATATCGATTTATTTCTCAGTCCATAGATATATAATAGCAATGTCTTTCAGATTATTTAAAATTGTTATTTACGCTGCCACACTGAATATTTGAGTACCTGTTCATGTCACATTTTAGGCAATTATTTACAAACAAAATATATCAGCATACTTTCATTGACATTTCTTCATACAGGCATTCTGGAGTTTTTTTTTAATTACCTACATTTTTAAAACTGACTTTAAATTTTCAAGAATTAATGACAATATTAGATCTTCGGGAACTCACAACTGTGAATTAGCAATTAAACACAATTAACAGGTCCTCAGCATTTCCCCAAATGCAAGGATTAAAAGTATCAAACTTCACTGATGACCAGACTTCATCTACTATATCAATATGTATTAATTATATATTGATTCTTGTCTATATAGTAAGAATAAATATTTTTCTAAATACTTTTATTAATGTTAGAATGCATCTTCAAAATACAGACCTAAAACTGTATAAATGTGATGTTACATGGCATGCTTTGCAGAAACAGATCAGATTTCTAAATAATTTAAATTGCATTCCCAAAGTTTTATGATGCCTCTTTTCATTCATCTTTCTGGGATAAACATGTCTATTGTAAAACCTCTCCAGTACAGATTTAATTATGAAAGAGGCTTTTGCCTGTAATTTGTTTAAAGTTATATTTTATACATTGTACTATTTATTACAATGCATATGTAAATACAACTAAATTAACTACTTATTCCTCAATTAAAAGTAACTATATGATATATGGCCACCCAAATGCTGAGGTTTTGTATATATATATATATATCACGGTTTTGAAATTAAGTTATACCAGTATGGAATTATTAAATGATACACTATAAGAACTTAAGTTTACGAATCTTCACTGGTTCCAAGCTTTGTTAGGTACTTGTACGTTTCAAATTTCTTAAGAAAAACATATGTTTATACTTAGACTTTAGATTTAGAAAAAAAATAATGTTATTACAACTGCATGGATAAGCTCACATTTAACATTTATTAATAATGTTCATAATATATAAGAAAATCTTTTGAATTAAATTTAAATGTTGTTTAAAAGTCAGTTTCAAGACTGAGAAGAAAAAAGTTTATCCACTGGACTGTTTCTAAATGATTACCTAACCTGTACTTATTTAAATTTGTGGTGCTTTGTATATTTGGCATCTTCTCATTCTTACATGGTTTTTGGATTGGTTGTTTTTATTTTTTATTAATGTAATCTATTAAGCAAGATATTCAAACAACATTTCTTGTTTCGAACTGTGCACTGAATCTTTGCTACAATGTATAGACATTTTAAGTACAGCATCCCTTGCTTATTCTTGAGCTCTTATTAAAATTGGATGTCTGTAAACCACACTAATATAGAATTTAATACACTGATATACATCTGCTTATAATCCATGCAACAGTCTTAACCTTTGGTAGGCAAGAAACACTTGATGCTGCATAATGCAAAGAATTAAGCATTACATGTTTTACACACATGCAAACACTAACATGTACATACATGCTTATAGACACAGACAGCCCCCCAACAGACACACACACTATGCACATACTGTACAGTGCCATAATCTATAGAAGGCGGTTTGGACACAGGTGTCATTTTTTTTTCTTATCCTATAGCCAACATGTCTGAAGTGGTCTTCATCTACTTTTGTTGTCCAAGTGGGAGTTTGGGTTAATTATCATGAGGATATAAAGATCAAGGTAGAGGATGGTGAATAAGAGTACATACTTAAGTTTAATTACTAGCCATTACTTTTGTGCAATGCAGTCTGTTAAATGTCAGGAAGAAAAATACAAGCAAATCCATACACACAAGACAAGAACTCTCTTACAGTTAGAAAGAAGGAATAACAGAGTTAGTGTCCATCACTGAAACTATCATGCAAAATCTTCTATATGAGGACTGCAACTGCATACAGTCCGCTAAAGCAATCGCCTCTTTTCAAATATTTTTCAGGTGCTAAATGATCTGCTATAGGCACTGACTGGTTAGTATGTAAAAAAACAAAAAGCATTTTTGTAGTGGAGAATTGCAAGCATGTAGAGTCTGTGTCTTTTGCAACCACATTTAAAAATAACTTCCCTAACATCATCAAAAGGAAACATACAGTATGTAAAATAAATGGTATTGTTACTCTGATTTCCAAAATACACAGTATCATAAAACCAAAACCTAACAGTTACAAGTCTTCCATTATGAATGATAATGCTGCAAAAGTAATGACATTTCAGATTAAAGTACTTTGGTAACACAATAAGATTTGTAATAATGCTTATCTTTTTCAATTTTGTGTCTGTTTTAAAAGACTTTACAAACCGATCTAAGATATTTGCCCATTATTTTGAAGAAACCACACACACATTGTAAAGTAGGTATGTTCTTACTAAATAAGTACTAAAATATATGACAAATGACTGTCAGGTTAGCAGCTCTAACCAACTACAATTTCTTCCTCAGTTCTGAGTGTCAGAAATCATCGAAGCATGAGATGATAGTACACAAAGCTTTCTGTCACATGTTGCTACAATGCAATCTGCCAGTGACATTCTGGTTCATTCTTTAACATCATCTGTCCACCTTAATTTCCTTTGCCCTCCTGATCATTTTCCAGTCACTTTACATTGAAAAATCAACACCAACAATTTTCCTTTTCTCATAATATAACCAAAATATCTTAATTTTTGTCAAGCAATTATATTTACCAACTGGCATTTTGTGTAACTTGTGTCTTATCTGAAGCTCAGTAAGGATTGATTAATTCAACCAACATTCTGATCACCTGCCCCTAAAAATGCTGTAATACATATGCATCTCAAAGACTTCTGTATCTCTGATGTCTTCCTCCTTGAGTGTTCAGCTCTCACAGCTATACACTGCAATTGTCCAAACTAATATCAAGAGCAGTCTTAGCTTGTTACCTTTCATCAGGCTGTGATCTTTCCACATCTGTGTGAGAGATCTAATGTTCAGTCTAGCTGCAACCAACCTGGCCTAAATTTCTTCACAGAAAGTTTAATTTTCTTGTATTAATGCCATGTTTTTTGTCTTCATGGAATTTATTTCAAGGGAATAGTCTAGTCAGACTTCATCTAATTTATATACTAGTTGTTTAAAGTTTAAGCATGATGCTGTGTGAATAATTTTTTGGTAGCATCTGCTTAAGCTGAAGGTGGCACAAAGAATTAAAGCCATAAGCTACTGAATTCCTTCATTCAGTAGGACTGGCTTTGATTCTATAATCTGTCTATTGTATGAAAGGTCAGATGCAAGAGTTAAGGTAGAAGGTTCCTTTCTGATAAGCTGCATTTGAACAGAGGAACAATGCAGGAGGTGTCCTCTTTCTCCTTTGTTAGTGTTTTATATTTAGAGCCATTAGCAATGAAAATAAGAGACTCATAAATTCAAAGCTACAACTGGTATTGTAATAAAAATGTAGCTTTATTTGTAGATGATATTATTCTATACTTGATAAATCTAGAAAAGGATATTTCAGTGTTGGAGAATATCCTGAGATAGTTTCTATTCTCTTTGGGATATTAAACTGATGAAGATAAATCAAAACCTATAGCAGTAAACTCTGTAGCCATATATGAACTGGTTTAAGAATGCACATATCTATAGTGATAAGATAAATTATTTAGGTATATTGATTAAAAAGGATTCTGTTATGGCAGCTAAGAATTTGTGGCAAAAAACTAAATTAATCAAAAAACTGGAAGCTCTTTATTATGGATATGTTTTTTAGTGTTTATGCAGCTCAAGCAAATTTTCATCCACCATAGGAGAAGCTGTAGAGGACAATTGAAAAAGAATTGGAAGGATTTATTTGGAAAGGAATGGATCAAGAGTTAAGTGGGATAGGTTGATCAATGCATAGAACAAGATGGTTCAGGATTACCTGATTTGAATGAATATTTTAGAGTTATGTAGTTAAAACTCATATACATAATACAAGCAGAAGGTTTTAAATCAAAATGGAAAGGGATGGTGATGAAACTTGGCAGGAGGGGTGTTGAGAAACAGGAAGAGAGTAAGAATTTTAATGAAGATCCTTAAGGACAATGACAACAACCATAAATAATATTATATTGATAAAGAAGCAGAAAGTATTTTAAGAGCTAAACAAACATGGGAATGGAAAAAAGGAGATCTTATCAACAACGATAATTGCAAGTAGGGGGATAGAAACTAGGCAAGAGGTGGCTAGAATTTACTGGGAAAAAAGTTGGAAAAGGAACCAAGATATTGAGAGCAAATAACTAGAAAAAAGGTAATAGAGTGGGAAGACCTCAAGCAGACATTTGGACTGCAGATTAGAGACTGCCTTTTCTATGGGGAATTGATATCAGAATACAGGCAAAGAGAAAGGGACCAGGGAGTGCTAACTGAAAGATCATCCATGGTGGAGTTTTTAGTTGATATGGAATAAAAGCTCTTATTAAAAAAGGATAATTAGCACAGCATATAAACATTAAATAAAAACTATAATACTCAATCACAGGAGGTTAGAAAGCATTAGGAGGAGAGACTAGAAAGGCAAATTACAAAGAAACAAGGGGGGGGCATCTCTATGGCTCCCAAATTTACAACAAAGTTCAGAAAGCTTTGGATTTTTGTGAGCAGGGTTTGCTTAAGCATTTTTTTATATCACAAGCAGACCTCAGGGGCTTTTCCTCAGGTAGACAGCAAGTACCAGTGGTATTATGGGAAAGTGAGAGGTAAATGGGAGCATATTTTACTTCTGGAAGTGAATTGAGATGGCAGATTTTAAACATTCCTTACAGAGTATTCCATCAGAAATATTAGGGAAGGAAATGCCTGTAACTCAGAAAATGATTATTTTGAGCTAGGGCACAAGATCTGAATTGCCTAGACAATTACTAGAAACTGGTAATCAAAATCTAAACTAACTGTAATTAAAATACTAAATATTGTAAAGAAGAGAAAATAAATGGGGTGGGATCTTTAAGAAAGGGTGGAATAAATTACATAGAAATAAATGGGATTTATGGGAACAAAAGATGCAGAATAATGTTCAGGAAAAGGAGTGAGGCTTAAGAGAAGGCAGGTATTCAACAATTTATATAATGTTAGAGTAAATGACAATTGTTAAAAAAGAAAACATGTATGTAATATATAATGCATATACATGAAAATGTTAATTTGGTTTGTTTTGTTTACTATTAAGGCATTAGTGCATATGTCTCAAGTGATAATTTAATAAAACTGTTGAAAAAATCTTCAAAGTTGTATTATATGGCTCTGTTAGGCAGACAGTTCTTCTGTTTTGCCCTGAAATGAAAAAGAGGTACTTGTACCTAGTGGAACTCCCTGGCTAACAAACAGATAAAAAAAGAATGGATACACATTTCTAGCAGTAATAAAGGGTATATCATTCAGATGTGGAAGTTAATTCAACTGCAAACGTGGTAGTACTTTAACAGAACAGAATATTGAAAAGGAGGCATTTCAATCTCTTTATACTCCTGTTTGGCTTCTGGGGGTACTTTTCCATATTAAGCTTTTATTCGTCACAGTACCTTTTTATTTAAGTTAGGTTGGGATCACTTAAAAGACCTACAAATAGCATGTAAAAGTTTTGGGGGGGTCGCTATCAGTCATTTATGTAATGGCATCACAACAGATCCTTCAGGAGCAATTACCCTTTATTCTAATAGCACAAAGAAAAATCCAGAACACATCACCACGGGAATCCACAAATCTTTCACAATTAAAAATAAACTTTAATATACTATTAAAATAAGCTTAAAAAGAAAAATGTAAAGAGCCTATTTCGATAAGTGCTTTCTGCCGTAGCCTTCATCAGATCGTAATTAGGGTGGCTCTTTTTTCATGAACAAAGTAAAAATGCACCAATCAGAAATATTCATTAAGGCCAACACCTTCTTTGAATCCCCCAAAAAAGAGCCACTCTAATTACAATCTGATGAAGGCTATGGCAGAAAGCACTTATCGTGGATTTTAAGGAGGCTCTTTACATTCTTCTTTTTAAGCTTATTTTAATAGTACATTAAGGCTTATTTTTAATTGTGAAGGATTTGTGGATTCCCGTGGTAGTGTGCTCTGGATTTTTCTTTGTGCTTATAATAATTACTCTGAGCCACCTTCGGCAGGTAAGAGTTTTGTTTGTCTCCTCGCTTTATTCTAATAGGCATTTTAAATGTGTTACATTAGCAGGCAATGACATTAATCACCTCAATAAAAAAGATTTCTAGAATATCTTGAAAATGACCTCAGTTTTTTATATTCTGTCCATTTGGTACATAATGCAGAAATGTTAATATTAGAACTCCAGGGCAGATGCTACCACTTTCCTAAGTCTTTAAATACTCCATAAAACCAAACATGCCCACTCACGAATCAAACAGGCATGAAATAAATTTTACATGTTTAAACTTACATGCAGGACATTATTTGCAGTGACAGTAAAAAGAAAAGAAAATGGTTTTGATTGTTGTAAACCAAATCCCTCCCTGTGAAGGAAGTAATAAAAATGTTGCTGTATTTTCATTAAGTGAAATACAAATGCAGAATTCTTTCTAATCACAAGACAAACTTAGATACCTTGAAATAGCATTACATCATTCTGTAGGAAAGTCTGCCAGTCACAAATGGCATACTATGACGTACATTTCGTAAACCAGAAAAATGCACAGTACTCTCACTGGTAGCAATGAGTTTTGTTTAAAAATATACAGCAAGCCTCTGTAACAAAACAAACAAGTAAGATTTGGCACAAAAAATGACATAAGTCTGCTCTGTGCATTCTGAGGATAATGGATGCTCATTTTACATCAGTATGATTAAAACCAATAAGATTAAAAAAGACTCATTCAAAATTTTATAATGGTTATCCTCCAGCAGTGTCATCAAAATGTTTATTTAAAATGATTTAAAGTCTTTGACTGAGTACTGCATTTTTTCTGCTATATGGTATATAAAACAAAAATATGTAGTTAACAAGACTGGAATTTCTATAAATTAAAGATTCATAGCCACTAAGCTCCCAAGTTAATTCAAGGAGAAAAAAGTATGTGTTTTACTGACTAGCAATTCATCATGGCTGTTTATATATAACAATAATATAAGAAACTGTTTGATTTATTACACTGTCAGACTGCCAATGCAATTTATAATCATTAAGTAAAGTTAATCTGGAAGAAAGCATCATTTTAATACTATTATACATGAGAACATAGTAAATAAAACTATTAGTTAGGTATCTTAAAATGAGTCCCTTACACAGTATTTCTTCAACAGTGTCCCAATAAAAATAAAGTAATTTTTTGGCTTGGCTTTTACATGCTGCATATGTTCCAGCATTACACTTTTCAACCATTTTTTCTTACACTCTTCTTTCAAGTAACTTCCTAACAAATGATGACAAACTCATAATGTAGGCTAGAGACAAAATGTGATTTAAATGACTCTGTATAAAAGAAAACAAACATTAGAAGTAGATCTAGATTAGATGTTTTGGGTCGTTCTCAATAACAAGAACAAACACCATTCAGACTCCAGTAAAATATGGGGATTTCAAACAAATGAACACATAAAAACCCATTATACAAAGCAGATAAAATGGTTAAAAGGCATTTATAGGTTCATAGGTTTATAGGTAGGGTATATATTATATTCACGAATGCTTAGGTTGTCAAATACAACATGATCGACACCTATTCAGTGAATGCACAAGTCAGCGAAAGCTCACAATGCAGAAAAACACATCACCGAATACTTTTACTTGGCCAACACCGTTCCACCCACTAACGAAAACAAAGCACACTTCCCACTACACCGCTCACGACATACTACCCACCCAAACAAAATAAGTAAACCACATACATACACTAACCTAAACCCTACTTCTAAACCTAAACTAACCCTTACATACATTACTTTCTATGCACTTACCTTAACCCACACCCTAACCCTAAGGTCCGTAACTATCGCACACTTGCCTTAATAAGCTATACCTAAACAAAACAAATAATCCACACACATACACTTAACCAAACCCTACTTCTAACCCTTATATACATTACTATCTATGCACTTACCTTAACCCGCACCCTAACCCTAAAGTCCGTAACTATCGCACACTTACCTTACGGAGCTACACCGCAGAAGGGCCGACTATGCCGAATCGGGATTTCAAATTTTGCGGTTTCCAGCATTCGATGTACTCGCGGTTCGCTCAATAGGTGTTGCTCATGCTGTATTCGGCAACCTAAGCATTCATGACTATAATATAGACCCTATAGGTAAGTACTAGGCTAGCTGCCCATGCAAGAGATTTTAAGCCTAGCCATCTTCCCTTTTTGTGCTTAAAATAACCTATGCCATTTGGTTATAGAATGGCTTTATCAATCCCATGGTCAATAATTATATATTACCCCCAGTGAGAATAACTGGGATCATACCATAGAAAATTTGATGGGACACATGCATGGGCTAAAACATTTAGTAGCTGCATCTGTCCATTAGTAGTAAAGGGGGTGGCCTGGGGGTAAATTTTCTGCTTCCCATCATTAAATCTAAGTTGTACTTGACAATGGATGGGGTAAACTTTGTTTTATTTGGATGGGGAGTCTGTTCCACAACAGTGGTTTCCTCTGCAAAATACACCTGTCTCTCCAAACCATTCTGTTGATATTGCAGAAGAGGTTTAGATCCCTAGACAGTGTATTTCTAATGCTATTTGACATGCTGATGTCCACTAAAGCCATTATAATGGGTTGGAGGATGCCTTGTATGACAAACACAGGTCACCTCTTAGCATTCTGTAGGCTACTGAGTGTAATGACAGTTTTCAGTCAGTTCATGTAGGAGATGTCATTTAGGCCCTGTATCCTTTTAGTAAGGTATCTCTGTAGGCACTCCAGTTGCAGCATGTGCCTGGACAGATACATGCCAAAGGAGGCATTATATTTAATGACTGGCCTAATGAGAGCTGAGTAAAGGGGACAATGACATTTCTAGATCTAGACACAATGCCTTTGTTTATAAACTGTGTAATGTAGAAGTACTTTCTTACAACAGACACATGGTGGTCAAAAGTTAGGTCATTGCACCCATCGTATTGTGTATCGTGCAGTCAACCACCAGTAACTCCCATTCCCGCTTTATTCTTAGATTAATCCACGTAAACCATGCTAGCTCAAAGCCACTTATTGCCTTAAATGCTGTCTTGTTGTAACCTGTTTTTTCACCATCATGCTTTCTGTTAAACAGTACTTCTTCATATCCAGTAAAAAATCTAGTTCCATATGCTCCCCGATATTCTCTCAACTATCCACTTCCCACCCTTCTTCTCAGCATTCTGTGTACCTCTATCATATTACACTTCCATCTTATTCAGTAAACATTCTCATCCACTCTTCATATGACATCTATTCCATGCCTTTTTCTTCTCTTTATTTTTCAATTAACTTAATGTATGCAAACCACTCTCCAAAACTGAACACACTTTTTCATTAATGACCTCACCCAAAGCTCTCCTTACAGTAAATTATGACTTCTTTATTCCTGCATTCCACTTTTCACACCAAGTAACCTCTGGCATTCTACTGGATTTTAATCACTGCTTCGTCACATTGATCCTAGTGATTCATTTTAGGTAAAGTAATTACTTTCAAGTCATTTGTCTTCTACACAGTTACTAGTGCCTTTCTAGCCGCAATATATTTTACTTTTGGGTTACACTTTAGACCTTTCTGCCTATCCGTACAAGCCCTCTGAAACTACATCACCACAGATCCTTTGGGGACCCTTATTTATATGAATATACCAATAATGCCTTCTACTAATCCAATGGAACTCTTCCAATGTCCAGCTTATAATGTTTAGTTTTTATACATGCATTCAATCACTGGCTAAGTGGTCCAGGCAAACAACCCTGATTAGGCGTAAGTAATAGTGCATGGCCAACAATTAGAATTAAAAAAAAAAAAACATGCAGTCACAATAGCAACACAAGCAATGAAGTCATTAACAAAGTAACAGCAGCACAAAGTAACTGAATTACATAATAATACAGAACTAAAATAAATGCAAACTAAGTGATGAAGATAGAAGACACTGCAAGTACAAAATACACAGGGCATGCCATACAGTGCACTGGGGGGGTGATGACCAAACAATATACAGTTTCTAGCAGCAGGGTAGTAGTGCAAAGTGAATAATACAGACAAACAGAGTTTACACTGTATTATGAATTACAAAGGAGTACACTGGTAAACTGTCACATAATGAGAAAATACTTTTTTTTTTTTAAGAGGGAGACTAGAGATTTCTTGAATACAAATTTACAGAATGCCATATAGCTGGGTGAGCTTAGAGAACATTATGTCACTAGAAGTTAGGATGATTGGAGATCTGTGACAGTTAATGGAGACTGTCAACCCAACTCATCGCCCACAGTCTGTATGCAAGAAATAAACAGAAATCTGAGTTAAGTAACATATGGTAGCATCTAGGAAAAAAAAGCCTTCTTCAGTTACTGGGATAGTATGAACAATGGCAAGCACTAAACAGGTGTATGTGTGTGTGTGTGTGTGTGTGTGTGTGTGTGTGTGTGTGTGTGTGTGTGTGTGTGTGTGTGTGTGTGTGTTCATGTTGGAGTGGAAAATAAAATAAATTCACAATCACAGAGTAATCACAAAAAGTAAATAATCCCATTGAGAACTGATATAATATGCAAGTATTAGCAGAGTAGAAAGTCAAATATGAATTAATTTTAGTAGTAAATATGAGAGGGAAGCAGGAGCTGAGAACAGAGGACCAAAGCAGAAGTGATTCAGGTGAGGAGGGAGTTAGGTTATGTGCCCAGTGACAAAGCAGTTGCAGTCAGATTTTTGCTGAAGGTGTCTTTTGAGTTGAGCTCTGAAGGTGTGGAAAGAGGAGACTTCTTTAAGGTGAAGGGGCAGGGACAGCCAGAGGTTGGGTGCAAGAATGGAGAAAGAATGGTTGTTCCAGTGCAGTTTGTTTGGGGTGCCTGCCATGAGGGAGTGAATATGGAGATGTTGTAGAGGTTGTAGGGAGTTGTTTTATTATGGAGTTTGGCTGCAAGAGGTGAAAAGACACCTGGATGAAGTAGTTTGAAAACAAAAGAAATTAGCAGTTGCTCAACTCTGTAGGAGACTGGTAGCCATTTGGCCTTGGAGTGGGTGATGCAGTGGTGTTCCTGTAGGAAGGAATTGGAAATGATGGGCAGATTTTATTTTCAATGGGCTGTAGAGTAGATGAGTTTTTTTTTAGAGGCTGTGGCTATGTTGGGGAGCTCATATTCAAGTTGAACAAGGTGGACTCTTTTGTCTACTGAAGCTCTAGCTGGTCCAGACAGAAAGGGAGATATTTTCAAGGGCCAGAATAAAATAGAACTGACGTTTTTCCTGGTGTTTTCAATGTGGCTTTGAAAGTTAGGTTTATGGCTAGACCAGTCACTTAAGTATTTAAATGATGTGGTTGTTTCCATTAGGCAACCACTGAGATCTGCAATGTTGAGATTTTTAGGAGCCTTTTTCAGCTTTTGTGGGGTTCCAGATATCACACGTTTTGTTTTAAAGGGGTTTAGGAGTAGCTTATGGGTGTTTAGCCAAGAGTTAAGGAAGTGAAAGTCAAACTAAAGCAAGGTTTGAATAGTTGGATATGAGGGGCCAGAATGAAGAATAACAATGTCATCCACATAGAGAGTAATACAAAGGTTAGTGAGATCAGAGGGCAGCTTGTTAATAAAGATTGAAAATAAAAAAGAGGGGTGAGTATGGATTCCCAGTGCACTCCTCTGCTGGTGGTGATGCTCTTGGTTACTGAAGTAAGGCAGCTGGCAAATCTGTAGGTATGTTTAAGCTGTGCTAACCTTATGGATGGTTAACTCAAAAAGACAGTGAAATTCAAGAGTTGGATCAAGTGACATTTATTATAACTTCAATTTTATGCATATGGTCACTACGAATGCCCAGTGGACACAAGTCCTGTTTTAAAGGCAACCTAGTAGCACTGTTTGGTTAAGTGACTTGCTTAGAGTCATAAAGTAAACAAATGTAGACTGACATAATCCAAACCTGACCTATAGGGAGAAGCTCCTTAACAACTCACAGCTTTAATCTTCTGCACCAACTACCAAATTTGAGTCACTTTGTTGGTAGAAAGGAGTAAAATAGGGAAAAACTGG
Source organism: Protopterus annectens (assembly GCF_019279795.1). Lineage (NCBI taxonomy): Eukaryota > Metazoa > Chordata > Ceratodontiformes > Protopteridae > Protopterus > Protopterus annectens. The sequence continues at coordinate 1,516,297,761 of NC_056725.1, read as the reverse complement.
GGGATCTGTGGGTTTTTTAACCAATCAGTGTAAGAAGAGCCCAGTGATCGTTAATGTTGTTAGGACAGTAGTGTGAAACCTACACAGCATGGGAATTCTAGTAAGGGCAATGGCTAACAGGAAAATATTACCAGTAGTGGGATTATGGAGTGTGGGTTGACGAAGGAGCTGCATCGGGTTATAAAAGCTGGCATACTGTCACATTTTAAATTTAGTTGAGCACACCATTTTATTTAAGTCTCCATTACGATAAAACTTTTATGAAAAGACAGATGGAAAATAAACAGCTTTTGCAAGTCTCAAACCCAGGACCCTGCACACCATAGCCAAAGTGATTTACCACTAAGGTATGTCAATATTTAAGTTCACTAATTTCGAAACTAGGTTAACTCTTTTGATTTTGACACTGGTTATTTACTTCAGATAAACCTTCCTGCAGAATGGCTAAGTCATTTGGGGATTCAATGACTGCTCCTAGCTTGCAGTCATCTGAAAACGTAGTCAGCCAGAGCCCTTTGATATTGGCTTTTACTTCAGAAAAGTAATGCCGAACAGGAGATGTCCCACCATGGAACCCTTTATATATTTTTATATTCAACTTACGTAACAAGGAGGCAACAAGGTTAGTTAAAAAGTGAGAAAGGCAAGGATAAGACAGGTTATGACTTGAAAGTGAATGGCCAACAAAAGTACGAGAAATGGGAAATGAAGAGGGAAAAAAGGCCTATAAGATGCCACAGAATAAGCCAACAGAGCTGATCCAGTAGGACAAGAAATCCTTAAAAAAGATATATCTTTTGGGTGGGTGTAAGGAATGGGCAAAAGAAAGGCTTCTGATACATGGAAGACCATCTGAAGTACTGGCTGGTGAGTATTTTATTGAAAAAGAAAGAGATTAGAAATATGCTGCAGATCAGGCCGAATTAATGAATTAATTCTTCACTTCTGTATTTACACTGGGGTGGCAAGGGAAAGTGTCAGCATGTGAAGATAGAGCAAGGGTCAAAGGGAGTAAATGGACAGATGAGTCGGTGACCAGAGAAGAGGTAGAAAAGGAAACTCAAAAGTCTCCAGGGAAATTATATAAAAGATTCAAACAAACTGTCTAAGGTGAATACATTAGTTGGTAGTGGTGCACAGTGAACCACTGACAGAACTTTATTGTCTCATTACCAACTGAAATAATGTCAAATAATGCTGGCAACAGTGGTTCACTTGTATAAAGATGCATCTAGAAAGCAGACAGATAATTACTGCTTTCTAATCAGTTGCACAGAAAGTCACAGAAAAATTCTGCACTGTAAGCAAGCTGAGTTGTTGAATGCAAATTTTGCTGATACCAGTAGATAGTACACATCTTTCCACTCTGTCTTGATTCAGATCTGCGTCTAGCTTTCAACTAGGGTAAACAATGGGAAATTTGTGGATATCTTGCACCTGAACTTTATTAAGGCATTTTACATGCCTCAACACAAGAAAATGAAGGTATGGGACTGGGTCCAAAGTGTTAGAATGGTTTGCAAATGACCTACATGATCAATAAAAGAGGATAGTTGTTACATGAAAATGTTAAGAAGAAAGTAAAAAAAAAATGAAAGAGAGAGAAAAATGTAGTGCTAACCTATTGCAGTAAACAAGAGAATCAAGTGGTGGTATAATATCATTTGGTAGTCAAGCGTAGGTGTTAAAATACAGTACACCTGAGCTTTCAGATTTTATCTCTTGACAAAGGACTGACATATTTCAAAAGCTTCAGCATGTTGTACTGTAACATACTGTAACACTTATTCAGGTCCAATAAAAGGCTTCACATCATATTTGTTCTCCAGAAGAAAATTCATTTTCAAAGGACTGCCATAAGGTACACAGCTAAGACTGTTTTTGTAATACATTTTGTACATTTAAGATAGTGTTGTAAAAAAGTCCTGACAGACAAAGGTCCACATCCTAATGAATGTATCCAAATTATGTTATCTTGTCCTTGCTCCAAGCAACTTTTGACTTGTTTTATGAATTAAAGTTACTGCCTCAGTCAATGCATTCCATGGCCTTACAGTTCTTTCTGTTCTTGCTGTGAAGCAATATTTTCTCAAGTCCAATTTGAACTGTCACCATTAAGTTGATATCCGTGGTCCTCATCCTTAAATCTAAATACCACCTTTCGCATCAGGAAAAGTGGAGCACACTGTTGACAACATATGCAAATAATCCACAGTGACAGATTATTTTGAAAGATCAGGAAATAATATTCCATTATGCTTATTTTTGTTGTGTTTGATCTAGTATGTATACTATTAAAATAGATAAATATAAATATGATGCCTATTCTTAAGGAAATCTATCAGCACAAGAAATATAGTGAAATATCAAAAAAAATATATTAAGTTTTCCATCACTTCTCCACATAACATACCATAGTTCTGCAGTCTACACACCACATTCTTTGTTGACAATACTTGTATTTTTTTTTGTTTGTTTTTGTTTTATTTTTATTTTATTTACTTGTTTACTGGCTAGTTCCAAAAGGCACAAGTGCCCCTTTTCAGGGGCAGCAAAGGACTACCTTCTGAAGTGACTTGACACCGTATACAGAGGTAATCAAGCCTAGCACTATAGAATGAAGCAAACTGAAAACTTATGATCTCTGTTCTCTTCATTAGTCTGCCAGACATGATACGGTTTATGTAATTTCATCTAGACAGCACTACATCATTGCAAGGGCACTATAACATAAAACTTACTTCTGTCATAAGAGGACAGTTATTCAATCAATCAAATCAAATCAGTAAATACTGAAAAATGAGGAATCCAAGACTAGGACAATTTGAAAGCAACAGCACAACCTGAATGGGGGAATAAAATAGAGATTATTGTGGCTCTTAGGAAGCAGAAGAGTTATTCGGATTACGAAGTTTAGGAATGGCAGAAGATGTGGAGTCTGGAGGAGAATGTGGCAGCCCCAGAGTAAAATAAAAGAGGACTTCATCTTGGAGCAACAACATCAATAAGTGAATGAATCACTGACAAGGAAAAATAATCTCAGTTTTCCTAACTAAGGATGCAGTACTACTGATGTTTTGTCACGCGTCTAGATGTTTATTATGAATAAATCCAAACTGGTTGTTTCAAGTAGTTACACAAGTACACAAGTAAGTGACAGTTGTACATACTGACATACTCACACACACAGACATACAGAATGACAGATAGATGGACATGGGCACACACACACACACGCGCGCGCGCGCGCGCACACACACACACACACACACACACACACACACACACACACACACACACACACACACACACACACACACACACACACACACACACACACACACACGCACACACGCACACACACACACACACACACACACACGCATACATACATATATGTACACAAAGCCTCCGTGTCCATTGGTTTTCTCCACCAATGTATTATTCACTGTGTTTTAGGTCACCTGACCCTCACTATTTCATTGGATTCCACAAGCAGCTTCACTTTGCTTAACAAGACAAAACTTTTGGTGTCAAATATAAAAAAACTGTTGGTCCTTTCCTTACACAAACGATACATGGATGATATTTGTCTCTTCTGGAAGGATGCTGAGAATTTTTTTTTTTTGAGTTTTTGGAATACCTAGTAGGTGCAACTTCCTTCCTAAGATTTACATATAGTATAAACCATGACTGCATGAATTACTTGGACATAACCATTAGTAAGGATCATGGTAGTTTCACATCAAAAGTATATACGAAGGATACTTACAAAAATTCCTACCTTTACTACAGTAGTGGTCATACCTTTCACCAGAAGATGAGTCTGGTGAAAGGGCAGTTCGTAAGGATTAGTCGAATGACTTGCAAGGAAGTAGATTTTACAGATTAATGTGTTTTATTAACCAATATGTTCAGAGAGAGAGGCTATCCTGACAATTTATTAAATGAAATTAAACAGGAAGTAGTTGAAGGTAGGAAAACAAGGTTTGCACCCATACTAGGGAAAGAAGTTCACCTCTCTGAAGTTATTGATGGAGAGATAAAGTGTTCAAAGCCCAGTAACAACAATTTTGAGAAAGCTTATATTATGGACTGTACGGGGGATGCAGGGGTCATAAGACGTACTATAGAGAGAGAATGGAATAAATTTAAGGAAATTTCAGACCTTGAAGGTATCCTTAACAAACTCTTGATGTTTATTTACAGAAGGGATGCCAGTATTAAGAATATATTGGAAAATAGCAACAGACATATTGCTACACAAGGCAAAAAGAAAAGGACATACAAAAGTGGGGGGTGTCCACAGTGCCCCTTTGTTAGGACAGGTAACAGTGTACATTTAGAAAGTAGAAACAGGACCATAATTAGCACAAGGTTTGCTAACTGTAACACCTGTGGGGTAGTGCACTTAGCATTGTGTGGGGAATGCACTTCATTTTATATTGGGAAGATGGACAGAAAGCTAAAAATGAGAATTCATGAACATACATATGCTATTAGGAACAAGAATGAAAATAATGTATTATACAGGCATTACATGACTGCAGTGGTGGTGCTGCATTAGCGTTGTCGCCTCATAGCAAGACGTTGTCCTGTTCGATTCTCAGATAGAGCAACTTCTGTGTAGAGGCATACGTGAATTGGGCGTGCCTTCGTTGAAGGTTGTGCGTCAGGGCTGGTAACCCGGTATGTAAAAATCCACTACCAATCATTAGCGGACCGATGTTCAGGTGTGGCGACCCCTAAAAGCCGAAAGACACAAACAAACAAACAATACGGGCATTACATGACTTGTCATGAAACTGCTTTCCAATTTTTTGTGTTTGAAGTAATACCAAAAGAACAGAGAGGGGGGCAATGGGAGACTATGTTAGAGTATAGAGAACTTTATTGGCAAATAATATTAGAAGCCACAAAAAATCCTGGTCTTAATGATGCAGTGTCCCTAGCCAGAGTATTAAAACTTAGAGCAGCAAAGTTGTAATGGACAGTATGGCCACCAGATGGAGCTCCCCTTTGTGGAATTGTGAATTTATATGCATGTATTTAAAACTACTGTTTTAAGCCATGATATTTATATTCAAATTCTTGTTTGGTTAGAAATGGGTATAACTACAGTGTGATTTGTATAAACCAAATACATTTTACATATTTTATATGTATTTTTAAACATAATTTTAGCTAGTGTGTTTTTAAACAATAGGAATGTTTTTAATTAATTTATTAAAAAGAACATGGAATTGGTTGATTTTAATTGAATTGTGTATATAAAGATATGATAATTGAGGGGTTTTGCATACATCTGATGAAGTTCAAATGTGGACGAAAACGCGGTGAACAAGTTAAGGCGTTTATATGTGGATTATAATTTCAAGTGAGGATTGCCTTTTGGAATGTTTTTACTGTGGATTAATAAAGAATTTGGCTTACACTTTGGCTCTATCTTTAAGGTTGTCCTTACAAGTGCTTTTCTTTTAAGTTGAAAATATTTCCCAAGTTGCTGTCTCGAGAATGCCTATAGAGTCCATTCCTTTCCAATATGCCACCAAAGAGGATAATGCTCTGATAGAATATGCCTTAACATTGGCTGGAATAGATTTAACATAGTAGGAGTAACAAAAAACAATAGCAGAGGACAACCAATGAGCAGTCATTTGCTTAGAGACAGGCTGACCTTTCTTAGCCTCAGAACAAGGAGTAAAGAGCTGCTCAGCTTTCCTGAAGGGCTTAGTTCTGTCAAGGTAACACCAGAGCCGCATATCCAAGGTATGTACAGTCTTCACTCCCCTCTTTTTGTTTCTGACTTGATTCAGGGTAAATTCAGAAACAATTTCTAGCATGAAAGAAGAATTACTGTGTAAAACAACTATGTCTTTATAGAAAAATCAGATAAGGTTCCAAAACATTTGGAATCTCATCCTCAATTCTTCTTCTTCTTTCGGCTTTTTCCCGGTTAGGGGTCACCACAGCGGAACACCTGTCTGCTCATGATTGGCAGTAGAGTTTTACAGTGTCGAGTTGCCAGCCTGGCGCCCAACCTTCCACAGAAGGCACACACATGCATACACTCACACCTAAGGCCAATTTAGAGTGTCCAATCCACCTACAGCATGTCTTTGGGTTGTGGGAGGAAACCGGAGCACTCGGAGGAAACCCACGCGACCACAGGGAAGACATGCAGACTCCACACAGAAGGCACCCATCCTCAATAAGATTACAGATTCTGCAATCTCTGGCATAGTTCTAGATTCCTTCCAGTCAAATGCATCTCTAAATCTAGCTAGCATCTGTCAAAAGGTGAACACTTGCTTGGGTTTTTGAACCTGTTCACCTTCCTCAGAAACAGATTGGATGGAGTCAGAGTGTTAACTACTGTCTGCATCAGAGTGTCTATCAAAATATGCAGCCATAACCTATCTGGAGAATTCATTCTGAATAGCAGCATAGTCTCCAAGATTAGCTCACTGTAGAAACTGTTAGCTAAGAAAACCACATCAGCAATGTAAATGATAATAACTTGATTGTCTCCCACGTTGTGAAGGTTCTGTTTCTTTTTACTATGAACTACACTGGAGAACAAAATATCTGGGGAACAGAGTATTATATCTGGCAAAAGTTCTCTTACCATGGACCAGTCCTGCACCTAAAGGGTCTGATTCTCCTGTATGTCAGCAAGGTACTAGTACAGACCCAGAGGATGTGTCTGATACCCCCCACCGTATCATAGAAGGCTGCGAGCTCACACCAGAGGGTGATGGAAAAAAGGTAAGTGCCTGCATACCAGCTTAAGGCAACAACAGATTCACAAACTGCAGGCCGAGACATGTTTTTCTGGAGCTTTTTCATTTTTAGGACAACTGGATTTGATGTGAAGGCAACTGCACCAGGATCCAACAAGTCAGGGGAAAAAACATTAGCCAGGAAAAATAGACTGTCACTATAATGGGAAGACACAGTACCCATATGCCACTGAGGCAGTGTGAATGATGAGAATAACTGGGAGATGAAATGCCCAGCTCAGTGTTAGCACTGAAACAACAGCAGGCATAATGTAATTCTTTGTCCTGTAAGTTACCATATCTTTGTGAAAGATGAGATTGGCATGACTCACCATAACAGCTTATAACTCAGATATTTGTCTTACAGAAGTCAAACCAATGAGTAATGCTGTTTTCCAAAACTAGCTATACAAATCAGCCTCATGTGTAGGTTCAAAAGGAGAAAGTGTAAGTTTTTCCAATGCAAAATGATGGTCCCAGTAAGGAGCTACCTGACTTCTATGTGGCCAGATATGTAAAATCTCTTTCAAGAACTGTTTCACTTGAGATAGGGAAGAAAATGGAATCTAAGGGCAGACAAGCAGTGACTGCTGAAAGGTGAATCTTGGTAGAAGAGTAAGAAAGACCAGAGGATGATGACTCATAAAAATGCTGTAAAGTCAAGGGTGCATTCTGGAAAAAGACTTTGGGATGCAGCCACTGCTCTGGATGAATAAGCCCAGAACGGCAAGGGCTTACTATAATTTTTAAAACAGAATTTGATATCCTCCATCACCCATTTAGCTAGTGTAATATTTAATAAATTGCAACCAAGTTTTTTGCAAGAGAAAGATTGTGAACGACCTAGGATCTTCTTCAGTGATTTTGTTTTGTTAACAGATAGCCTTTGCTGTCTATGAAACTCCATGCACTGTAATAAATATTCTAATTAAGAAAAATGTTTGAAGATAAACTGACTGATTCAAGTTAGCTTCAAGTGGCTACCTTTGGCAAGAAAAAGTGTTTTTGCACAAGTATACACCACTTTATGGAACATTAGATATAGGGGCTATACAGAAATGCTTGCTGACATTATTTTGGATTTTGTCTAATGTAATTGTAAACAAGAAATGGGTTTTAAAAGACAAAAACATTATCTCTCCCTTAGAACCTAGTTCAAATGGTGAGAACAATTTTTTTTTTCAATACAAAATAAGTCCCACTGAATAAAAAAATCCTTGACTGGGGATCTTAAAGGAAAAGTACCCTTCAGAAAACCCTACATGCTTTCAAAGAGGTTAAAAATAGAATTAGAATCTTAATGAAAAAATCAAAATAGCAGTAAGGTACATTTTAAAAGAAGAACAGCTAAGGCCTTTATGAAAAATTTGTGACAAGAAGTCCAAGACTCATGGGACAGCAGTAGTGTAAGAAACTTCGCCCTTTGATGAGTTTGCTTTCTTCCTGGTATTCAGTTTCTGTGCAGAACATTTGCAAAAGTCCTACTTACCTGTAACAATAGATGCTGGCAGAACACACTGCGTTACTGGCATATGGGTAGCATTTTCCTGATACCCTTTCTCTGGCAGTCAACCAAAGCTCATCACCTGTCTGTGGGTATGATGGACCAATTATCTAGCAGTACAGGGACTGCTTTTCAAATTCACAGACAGGACATGTTCAGTTTTCTAGAGACCAGCAGGAAGAGAAGATGAAAACACAAATTTTGTGAACATCTACTGTTTCAAACCAAGCGTGTGTGTGCGCGCGCGCGCACACACACACACACACACACACACACACACACACACACACACACACACACACACACACACACACACACACACAATAATAAAGGCCACAGAGCATAATGACATCTCCAAAACCGAATTATGTACATTCAAAAAAGTGTACTGCCAGTAAGGCAGTCTTCTACAAACATCTACTGTTACTGGTAAGTAGGACTTACACAACTGTACTATGTTCAACAAACACACTGCTTTACTAGCATATGGGTAGATTCTCAAAGCTTACCCAACCTAGGAGGAGGAGGGCTAAGACTCCAGGATCACGTGGAGCATCCTTATAGTGAAGCCTGCTCTCAATTTAGAAATTATGCACAGCTGTCTCTACAATACTTCTAGAGTCCATTACTTTCAAATACACCACTGAAGAGGAAAAGGCCCTGTTGGAATGCACCTTTACCTTGTCTAGAGTTGCCTTGCCATGATGGGTGTAACAAAAAACAGTAACATGGGACAACAACCAATGAGTAATGGTTTGCTTAGAGACAGGCTGACTTTTCTTTGCCAGTGTATAGAAAAAAAAGCAGTTCAGCTTTCCTGAAGGGTTTCTTTCTGTCAAGGTAGTACCTGAGCTGCCAACACATATCCAAGGTATGAAGCATCCTCTATTCCAAGGTGACCTTTGGCATGAAAGAGGGATTAGTCTGTAACAAAACCCTATCCATGTGGCAAATCAGGTAAGGTTATCCCACCATGAGAGCTTGCAGCTCAAAGACTCATCTTTCAGATGTCACAGCGATAAGTAAAACAGTTTTCCAAGTTAAGAACTTTAATCAGCCTGAGTGATCAGTTTGAAAGATGGTAAGGTCAATTTTTTCAGAACATATTTGAAATCCCACGAAGGACGAATTTGCTTGCAAGGGGGTCTCATATTATCTTATGCATTACTCCTTTCTTTCATTAACTGTTTTAACAAAAGAGAAGGAAAAAAGATGGGGATTCACTGGCAGACAAGCAGAGATGACCACTAACGTGCAGTAACGGATGCATACGATAAGCGATCCTAAAGTAGCTCATGCCAATATTTCAAGACCAGAGGGATGTTAACCTCAAGGGACCCTCTGTTCTCAGTTAGGCACCACTTAGAAAACTTCATCCATTTGTAAACAAAAGATTTTCTAGCAGCAGGTTTTCTGACCTCTTTTAATATCTGCTGCACATCCTCATGAAAGAAGTACCTAAACAGAGTCAATATTGAATCACTCAGGCTAACAACTGCAGTTGCTCCAAACTGTGTGCACAGTTGCCCCTGAAACTGTGTGAGCAAATCCAGAGGAGGAAATCTATGTTATTGCCCTTGGACAACACCATTAGAAGGGAGAACTAAGATTGCCTGGGTCGATAAGGGAACACCAAAATGATCACTGGCATTTCTTTCTCAACCTTCAGAAGTACCTTGTGAATCCGTGGAAACGGTAATAATGCATACAGGAACATTCCTGTCCAAGGGAAAGAAAATGTGACTTTCAAGGTGTGTCAGTAGCATAACAGATAATGCACTAACCTTTGGTGCAAAAGATTGTGGGTTCTATTCCCATACCTGATAGATTGGTTGCTGACAATGCAGTGCATTATAAGAGGGGTGCTACACTCCTGAGTGTGCCATCGTTCAGATGAGACATAAAACTGAGGTCCTATCTATTTGAGTTGGTGGTAGCTCAGGTGGATATAGAAGATCCCACAGCAGCTATTGAAAAGAGTAGAGGAAGTTCCCCAATGTCCTGGCCGAATTTCCCCTAGTAGTATAAATAACACCTCGGGTCTCCCCTGAAAAGAGGCTAATAGCCTAATAGGAGTAATTTAGTCAAGGATAAATAAATAAATAAATAAATAAATAAATTAATTAATTAATTAATTAATTAATTAATTAATTAATTAATTAATTAATTAATAAAAATAAATAGAAATCAATTACTATATTTTTTTTACACTGATGTGCTTCAGTGCACTCTTGGGTCTCTAAGTGGCCTGAAATTGTACTTGCATTGACCCTGCCCTCCAAGTAAAGTTGGACGAATCTGTCTGGACAGATTGCATGGAATCAGTGGGAAGAAGGGAAGTCCTGGACTGATACTCAGCTTTGCTCTCCACCACTGCAACTCTCATCTAATGAAGAATAGCACCAGTAACTAGGAAACCAGGGAATGTAGGTGCTGGGTCAGCAATTTCAGACATACCACTTAACTGTTCTCATGTGAAGATGGGCCAGTGGTATGATGAGAATTATGGATGCCATCAGTCCTAGAATTTTTATGAATTTTCTTTCTGAGGTGACACTAAATGGCAAGAGTCCAAGAGTGGACCACTACCAGGGCAATGCATTTGGTAAACAATCAAGTTGCAGCTGGTAGCCCAAAGGGCAAAGCACAGAACTGACACAACAAATCTCAGATATTTCCTGAAGTGGTGAGAAATGGGGATATGATTGCAGGCGTCCTTCAAGTTCAGGGTCACCATGAAATAATGGTCCAGCAAAAGAGGAAGCACTGTCTGCGTGGTGAGCATTTTGAACTTGTGGACCCTGACAAAATTATTCAGAGAGGATAGATCCAACACCAGTCTCCACAGCAGCTCCTTTTTGGGAACCAAGAAAATTCTGGAGAAGAAACATTTCATTTTTTTTCAAAGGAGGAACCAGTTCTATGATCTCTGAGCCCAGCATTTGCCAGAGTATAGGAGGGAATAACAAAGTCTGTTCTGGCGGGTGATGAGAACCCACCAAGAAAGGCGGGGATGTTCCTTCCACTGCCACCTGCAGCCTCTGGTAATGATGTTGAGCATCCATTTGATGGAAACTACTGACAGCCAGGCCACCTTGTTGACAGCTAACTTTTGAAATGAGGATACCCGGAGGGAGACTTGAGAAAGATGGGTACTGTGTATCGGCATAGTCATAGGATAGAAGGGAAAGTTATCCTTTTTGTGAAAGGAACCCCTCTTATTAGATTTGCCAGAGTTCTCATCTTGCCATTTCCTTTTGGTGCCTTGTTTTTGTTCATCTTGGACTTCTGTCTGTCAGGCTACCAACAATTATCCTTCTTAATTGAGGGAACCTTGGTAATATGGAATATTTTTTGACACCCCTTGCATTAGTTCACCTCTGTCATCTCAGTGTTTAAGGATGTGCTGTACCAAACACATGATCAAAGTCAAGTAAGGCATTTAAAATATCATGTTTTAGGTTATGAGAAAAGTTTTGGCTGTGCAAGAAGGAATACCTCCTTATCCCCACTGACATTGCTGTATTTCTAGAAACAGTATCAGCACCATCCAAGACACTCTTAAAGCATCTTTAAACACTTGAGAAATATAGGAAACATCGTTGACACAGACTTTTTTTCAGCAGGTAATGATGTAACAAACTCTTCTAAACATACATACACTTAAACACAAATTTTCACATAAAGCACTGGTATTTAAACACTTTAAAAGCTACTGTGCTGGACTGCACCAGCTTCTTCCCCAGATACTCTAGCCACTTGCCTAGTTTATCTGAAGAGACTGGATTTGATGAAGACATAGTCTTTTTATTTAAAGAGGTCATTGAAGACACAGAAGCAGGGTCTGTAGACAAGGGGGCTTGGAGGCCAGGCATGGCCGAGCACACCCTGAATTTCTTAAACACTTTTTTAGGTAGAGACTCATTCAGCAGAAGAGAATTGCAAGCTTTCTTAAAAAACATCCTCCAGTGCTGAATCAATGGAAAGAAGGTCACCACATCCAGAGCTTCATCCTCCAAATGATAATAATCCCTGATGATATTGGGGCAGCTGATGATTGTTCACAACTGAATACAGCCCAAAATCTAGCCAGCATTTGGAAAAAAGACATCTGTTTGGGTTCATGATCCTATTCATCCTCAGAAGAAATTGACTGATAAGTCTCTGACACTTCCTCTACACCTAAAGAGTTTGGTTCTCCCACACCTGAGCCAGGCAATGGCACAGCCCCTAGGGATGTGTCTGACCCTTGTGTCACACATAATTGTGGTACTAACACCACTACAGGGGACCATGAGGCAAAAGAAGGTGAGTGGTCTGACAGCCTGCCCAAAATTACTGTGGCATCACAAGCTCTAGACTGAAGCATATTTCTTGATTTATTTCTATGCTTTTTAGGTGCACAAGGGGCAGATGGGGAGGGCGACATATCTGAGTTCATCAAGTAAGGGGACAAAAAAATAGTCAGATCAATACCAAATACTGGCTGCATGGCCAGTCCAGTAAAAAATATAGAAAACCAACTAGTGTCCCTCCAAAGAGCAAGCTAAAGTCTATTTCTGCAGGGATATTATTGTGAATACTGTACTGAGTGAAATGAATGGCACGAAAATAGTGATTTAAGTCAAAAAGTTATTTAAAATGCTACATACCTACTCAATCACTTCAAAACTGTAAAAACAGGAAATATTCCTGTCAAAACATTCAAATGAGGTTTTAATCAGTGGAAATAATGTATGCAATTAACTAGTAGCTCTCAAAGCTCGAGGCAATGAGAGGAACTGTACTATAATGGCCTTAATACAGAAACTCAGTTAACATTCACCAATAATCATAAAACATATTACAAGGGGTAAAAACACAGAGAAACCAAGATATGTTTAAAATAAACTATAAATCTTATACTGTAGGTAAGGTAAACCTCCAAGTGCACACAATGTTCCAGTCAGAAACAACAAGCAAATCAGCAAAATACACTATTCAAACAGCAACAGAGAAAGCAGAGGGAGGAAAGAAAAAAACAAAAAACAAAAAAATAAGTGTTTATTATCTGAGCTCAGCAGCTGAAGAAATCCACACCCCCTACTTAAATATATGAACTCTGAGATCGCACGACAGTAGAGGAAATAGCAAAGCCCCAAAAATGGCCCACCTATTTTTTTCCTGGGAAAAAAATTGATGTGCAGTGGCTTCGCTATTTTTGCCTTTCGGACTTTTGGGTTCGATATTACATTGTTCGAACATATGCAAGTTCAACGATGTGATATAGACCCTCCAAACCACTGCCACACTGTTGGTGCAGATGGCACATTGTTGGTCTAGATGGTTATTGCACCTTAGGGCAAAAAGTTCTGAAAAGTCTGGAGTATGAGAAGAACTACCTTCATCTTTAGTTCAATGATGTGCTAAATGGCATTGGATTGTAACTATGCACCTTAGGCAGTCTGCCCTTGATAGTGCCATCCCACCCTAAAGCAGAGACATCCTCTAGTGACAGCCACTAGAGTGGTAGGAACCATAAAGTGGTTGCCTATAATCAGATTCAGAGTATGTGGTCACCACCTAGGATGGACTTTCTAAGCTTTGGAAATCTGTATGTGTAGAGTCACAGGATCTGAAATTTGAAACCATTGTACAATTAAAGTCCACTAAGTATACTCATGTAAAACCTAGTGAGTAGTAACATGGAAATATCTGCCATCAGCATCCAAGATCCTGAGGCAAAGTAGGGCTGTGACAAATTGTAACTGAAAAATCTGTTTGTGACTAAGTGAACCTTGCAGGCTACTGTATCTTGACTGTAACCTATGAACCTGAGCAGGTGAGATTGCTCCAGCTAGTATTCATCAATATTCCTAAGGACGAAACAAGTATGGTTAGGTTTTCCTGGGCAGAGGTCAGCCTGTTCAAGGAGGCATCAGGAGCAGTTCTCCATGTAAGGATATATCTTTACTTCTTGAAACATCTAGTCATCTGCTGGACCAGACATGCATTTGTTGAACACTCTGGGGGCAGAGATGAGACCAAATGGAAGAGTATTTAATTGGTAATCACTGGGTCATAACCAGAAGAGTTGGCACATCTTGATACCAGACCTCTCAACTGTCCAGATTTTTGGTCTGTTCCTCATGAAATTTGCTGTTTTCAGACACATCACTGAGGACGGAAGTCACTAAATAATAACATATATTCAAATGTCAGACTTCATATCCTACAGAAAATGCATGTAATGCAAAACCTGCTGTTCTAGACACTTTCTAAGTTTATAAGGGCAATATTTAACATTTTCCCTGATTTTGAGCCTTTGTCCCCCCATTATTATAGTCTTTGTCCAGATTTCTTGTGCTTGATTTCACGGCAATCTGTACATGGAGATAGGCATCCCAGATGTCCAAATAGCAAAATCAGTGATCTTCTGACAGACGTGAAAGGATGGATTGCACACTGACCATCTAAAAGGCTGTTTTGTAATTAATTTGTTTAGGCCATACACAGGGAATGGACCTGATGGTCTCTGTTATCTTGGATATCAGAAAAAGAATGGAGTAGTAACCTAACCTTTTTTCATCTGATGGGACCTCTTGCATGTCTCCATTTCCTAAAAGGTTCAAGACCTCTCTTATTGCAGCAGTCTTTAATGGTCTAGGACTCTGGTAAGACTAGAGAAAAGAGTTGGGGAAAAGTATGAAAAGAGATTGCATATCCCCTGGAAATGACTACTCTTATCCACTTGTCCAGTGATGTCTAGCCATGCATGTAAATGGAGGAAGAGATGATTCCAGGATGAGACAGTCCAGCAAGACCTCAGTATTACAATGTGTCCCCCAGAGAGGGAGTGGCACAGCTCCCTTGCTCTCATCAACTATCTCTACTTCTGGCTTGGCAACTGTTCTAGAAGTTGCCACAGATTTGTTGCTTCAACCAAGATATTGGTGCTTTTACACATGCTTAAACAAAGATGACATGTGCTCTACTGTATCCTTGAAATGGGGTCATTGTGAAGTTTGAAACTTGACACCTGCAACGGTTATTTATTTTTTCTTTTTTTTTTCATATTTTCCCAGTGCATGTGTACACTTTTTCCAAAAGGCATGAATCCTTCAAAAGATGAATCTAAAAATGTTGCCATGGTTACCTTGGTAAAGTCTATAAATTGTAACCAGACATGATAGCATATGACTATGCCCATGCTTGCAGCTTAGGCAGAACTTTGAGTAGAATTAAAAGATTCCAAACAGAAGACATAGTTGGCAATTGTATGTTTTTCTTGAAATATCAGTCTGAAAGCATGCCTGGTAATATTGCATCTCTTCTGACAACTCTAGCTGGATCTTTATTATATGGGATATACAGTCTGCATTCCTCATTGAAAAGGATAAATGATATGTTCATATTCCTGGACTCTTTAGCTGGAGGAGAAAACAGCTTAGCTCTGGGGCATGGTAGCTTTTTTTAAGGCAGCAACAACCACAACTGAGTAAGGCTTCATGGTTTGTGACAACAGTTCTAGTCCTTTACAGGTTGAAGGATCCCATCCAATCTCTCTGGATGGCAGACTCAGTGGCAATGATGTACCATGCATCAAACAAACTCAACTGAACTATTTTACCTGTAGTCAAAACTACCCAAGAAGTTGGCAGGGGGCTTTAATGCATCTTAGAGAGCTTTCTGTGGAGAAGAACTATGTTAGTGGGCCAGCCCCCTCTCTACCACATCACCTCTAAGACTTCAACAAATCTGTAGTCAGGAAGGAGGGGTGGGGGAGTCTGTCCCCTCACTGTCATGGACATTAGGTATGGGGAGCTATACATGAGTTAACACACTTCGTCTTTCATGTGTTTCCTGAAAATTTCCATAGGTGACAGGTCCAAGAAGGATAAGGAAACACAGGGAAATCCAGAAGCCATTAACCGACTCTGCACAAGACTTTTAGATGTTCTGCCCCACAAATGGAGAGGTGGAAAAGCCAGTTGTTTGAACAAATGAATATCTACAGTTAACTAAGGGCCAGTGTAATGTTTAATTCCAAGAGTATCATCACAGACCACCAGAAAGTTGACACTAATAGGTTCATTTTGGCACTGCATGTAATGAAGCCAAGCTGTTGACACCCCCAACATCTAAAATGACAACTTCATCAATATAGCAATGTCAACTCCTATGTTATCATCTTTACCAACTGCACTGTCAGTATAGAAGATGTTAATGCCACAGGCTGTGGCTCAGAGACAGACACCACAGTCTGTGATGATATTGGCACTCAGTGGGCCAAGGCCAATCTATTTAGAAACCATGTTGTAACAAGTGGAATGGTGAGAAAAAACAGGAATACCTGGCAGAAAAGAAATGGCAGAAAAACATCTCTGTCTACCCTGAAACTAAAAGAGGACAAAGCAGGAGATATTTTTTGACGAGTTACGATAAATGCAATCATATGCTTCTCACAACCTTTTAGAAGGAAGGACAGAATAAGAGATAGCTGAAGCTAGTCTGAAGGCCATTACTTTTCCTGTATTTATTTATTAATGAAGTCAAACTCTACTATTTCATTAATTTAGGAGGAAATTCATCAGAAACCACTCAAAAAGTGACAGTAGGGAGAAAAATATCAGTCTTATGCTCTCTTGTATGTAGACCTGGAGAGGAAGGTCTGTGTTTCTTGGCCCTGTGTTTACATTACGTTTTCTGAGGTTTAGAAGAGTAAGTAGATATATAAATAACCTTGGCCTCTGGTTTCAACACAGTGGAGGACAGACCTGACTCCATTGTCAATGGGTCTAGCCCCAAAGCTTCCCTCAACACTAAGGGTTTGACAGCACCTGTAGTTTGTTCTTATCCCTGAAGGTATTTGGAGTAAACAACTGACAAATTTCATACCCAGAGGTATAAATGCATTTCAGCCATTTCTCTCAGGCAATATACATACTTAGAATATGTGTCTAGGAGAGGACGTTTATTGTCACACTTACACTTCTTAAATGCATCTTATAGGTTCATAGGTAAGTACAGCTGCCAGGATCCATCAAATCATGCATGCACTCAAGTCACTCAACAACAATTACTGTTATGACTTTGTCATAGCACATGTTGGGGTGAATGACTTGAGGCATATCTCTCCAGACTATATGAAGAGAGACATGACTAAACTCTCAGATTATGTGTCCCCAGCAGGTATGTCCCTAGCTCTAAGCAGCATTCTACCTTCACCCAGGATGATGCCACAATATAGACAAAAAATGATTGACTTTAACAATTGCTTTAGCTTCTGGTGTCAATCCAGGGGATCCAGTATCTGTCAGCCTGAGAAGACATGGTTGACAGACCACACTGCTTTGCCAGAAATGGTCTTCACCTGTCTCCTCTAGGCTTTCAGATACTGGCAAAGGTGCTTGCCTTCCCCATAGTGTCTTTTTTAGGCAATGTCAAAACAACAAAATTTCCAACGTAAAAAAATCCACTCAAGACAAACTCAAGGTTATACTGCTTAATGTCAGGATCCTAAACAGGACACTGCACTCCCTGGAAGCACTCCTCACTTTGGAAAATGCTGATGTCTGTCCAGTCACTAAGACATGGTTCAAGGCCACAAAGAGCAACCTGTTCATGCAAGGCTACAATGCTTTCCACACATCCAGACCCCAAAACGAGTGTGAAAGAACCAAAGGTGGAGATGTATCCATCTTCTTTAAAGCCAAATGCACCTCAAGACTGGTTAAACAGTATGACTCTTTTGAGCTACTCCAGGTCCAACTAACTATAGGTAAAGCACCCTACCACATCATTGTTAGTAACAGATCCCTCACTATGAGCCAAGAGAAGCATATCATCTACCTGAATTTACTACAGTTACTCACTATACAGTCAAATACTTTGGTCATGGGAGATTTTAACTATCCTTCCATCCATTGGGTGAGATACACGAGCAAAAACATGCTCGCCCTGAGGTTCCTCGATTTTATCAAAACAAATACTCTGGAACAGCTAGTGTGCACCCCCACAAGCGGCTCAAATGCCCTAGACTTAGTACCCATCAACATGGGGGGGGGTCAATAGACTACCCTCTGTGTGTTGCCCTCCCTGGTAAGGTCAGACCATAAATCTGTCTCATCTGAAGTAAGGATCAGACCTGACACCCCCACAGGAGCAAAAAAAATGAAAAGGTTTTGCAAAGCAAACTACAGCCTTCTAGGTGATGGTATAAAAAGTTTCAAATCCTATGTTAAAGCAGCCAACAACGATTCCTATGCAGAGGAGTACGCAAATGCCCTGTATAACCATCTAAACAACTGTATACATTCAGCTATACCTGACCAGATCAAAATCAGAACCTCCAGAAAAAACAGGCTAACCTGGTGGGCCTCAAGTATAAATAGGTTATAAAACAAAACGAAGAAACTGATGTAAAAGAACAAGAGGGAAGTTACTCAGCAGAAGAAGAATACCCTCCACAGTTTGAACAAGCAAATCAGATATCTTGTAAAGTCCTCTAATGCTAGTTATGAAGCTAAATTGGCATCCCTAGCTAAGGATAATCATAAGGCATTCTTTAGCTACATACGAAATCTAAAAGGGAATGCCCAACTATGTGCCGAACTTAGAGGGGACGGTACTTCTCATACCGAACCTGAGGAAATTGCAACTTGCTAGCTGACAGATTTGGTGTAAACTTCACACCCTTGTCCCCACCAGCGATACCCCAAAGCATACCTGACACCATTCCTCTACCTAGTATCTCCAAAGAGCAGGTCATATCCACACTCTTCAAGGCCAAAACATGGCCTCTATGGGACCAGATAACATCAAAGGCTGCTTATTAAACAATCTAAACCAAGACCTAGTGGAACCACTTGGTACCCTCTTTAACCTCAGCCTGAGCACTGGCTTCATTCCAGTAGAGTGGAGAACAGCAACAGTAATCCCCTTGCACAAAGGGGGTCAATCAGCTGACCCTGGGAACTACAGACTCATAAGCCTAATGAGTCTTAACTGCAAGGCCATGGAAAGAATCATCATGGACCTTATCAGCAAGGACATAGGTGACCTTCAAACTCTTGACCTGACCCAGTTTGGCTTTGTTAAAGGTAGAGCACACTTAATGAACCTGGTGTACTTCTTCAAGAATGTCACCAAAGCTCTGAATGAAGACAAAACAGTACATACTGCCTATCTTGACTCAGCTAAGACTTTTGACATAATCCCCCATTCGGGTATCATTGAGAAACTCTCCCAGCTGCGGATTAACCCACAAGTCACTAGATGGGTAATCAACTGGCTCACCAACAGAACACATACTATCAAAGCTTGGGATTCCAAACCTACCAGTAGACCAGATACCAGTGGTGTACCACAAGGATTTGTGCTGGGTCCTCTGCTGTTTGTAATCTATTTCTTGTAAGTCCAGGTGAAAGTAGATGGCCTGTAGCTTACCAACTTCAATGATGATTGCAAATTGAGTGCAATCAGAGTTCTCAAATGATGTTAACATATTACAAAATGGGCTAACACAGACAAATGATTGGTGCCAAAGCCACAGACTAAAACTAAATGCAAAAATGTAAATACATTATTATCCCCTTTGGCAAAGAAACAGTCCCTGCAAATTACAATACTGACAGCACCCCCCCTAATCTCAAACCCAGTGGTGTGAGATTTAGGAAGACAGGTTGATAGCAGTCTAAGCTTTGATCACCATGTGTCCACAGTGGTAAGGAAAGTCTTCTACTTTGCACATCTCATAAGTAAGGGTATCACTTACAAGACTAAGGATGTTATAACTCCTCTGTACTCAACCCTCATTAGATCATTAATAGAGTACAATGCTCCCCTTTGCATGTACCTCACGAGACACCTGCAGCAGCTGGAGAGACCACAGAGGTTTCTCATCAAGAAAATTCAGGGCCTCCAAAACATAACTTACATGGAAAGACTGAAAGCCATGTCATTGTACTCTGTATCCTACAGGCTGCTGAGAGGTGACTTGTGACTGACCTACAGAGCAGTCTCTGTCCCTGCCCTAATGGAAATGCTGCACATCCATAAATCAAATGGGACAAGCGTCACTTGCTCCAGGATTCTCAACCTAGCCTATGACATTAACAAAGCATGCTGGAGAGACAGTTATATCTCCCAGAGATTGCTGCTTCTCTGGAATAAACTCCCATTTCACATGAAACAGCGTTCCTCAATAACCCTATTTAAACACAACCTAGACATTTGGATGTGAGACCTTAAATTCACACCAGGGATAGCACCAAGGTCCTTCATGGACAGGGGCAGTCAGTGCTGATCATAGACTTGCTCTGCGAATAATGACCATCTAACCAAGATCAATTTGGGAACACAAGTATAACATGATTAGGCTTGTATAGGCCCTAGGGCCATTAGCCTAGTAGCCTCCTATGAACCTATGAAACTATGAACTAGGCTAGTCACCCTTGTGGAGCATTTTAAGCCTAGCCAGATTCCCTTTTTGTGCTTGAATTAACCTGGCCCATTTGTTTAGAGATTGTCCTTACTCATACCATGGTCAATAATTATATATTACCCCTAATGAGAATAACTGGGATCATACAATAGATAATTTGAGGGAACCCGTGCACTGGAAAAAGCATTTAGGATCTGCCTCTGTCCATTAGTAGTGCAGGGGGCAGTCCTGGGGTAAATTTTCTGCTTCCCATCCATAGATCCAAGTTACACTTGAATATGGACAGGAATTAACTTTGTTTTATGAGGTTAGGGAGTCTGTTCCAGGCCAGTAGTATCCTCTGTCAGATGTACCTCTCCCTCCAAACCATTCTGTTGATGTTGCAGAAGAGTTTTAGATCCACTGACTGAGTTTTACTGATGTCATTTGAATTGCTGATGTGCAGTAAATCCATCAGTATTAGGTTAGAGGATGACTTGTATGGCAGACACAGGCCACCTCTAGCAGTCTGTGGAATATCAAATATAATGGCAGGGCTTTGAGTCGGTCCATGTAGGGCATGTTGTTTAGGCCTTGTACCCTTTTAGTAAGGTATCTCAGTAGGTATTCTAGCTGTAGCATGTGTCTGAACAGATGCATGCCAAAGGGGGCATTATATTCAATAACTGGACCAATGAGGGCATAGTAAATGGAGACAATGACATCCTTAGATCTAGATACAATCTCTTTGTTTATAGGCTGTGCAATATAGCTTATAAACAAGGAGATTTACAGCAATGGACACATGTTAGTCAAAAGCAAATCACTGTTCACAAAGGTTCCCACATACCAAACAACTAGGTCAACTCTTAATATGGTAGTTCCTGGGATAGATGACTTCCCAAGGGATACAATAATGCATTTTTTGGGGATTTAGTTTCAGTCCATGATTTTGGCACCAATTATTTATTTGGGACAAACCTTCCTACAGGATGGCTAAATCACTTGAGGATTCCGTGACTGCTCCTAACTTGCAGTCAACTGCAAATTTAGTCAGCCAGAGCCCTTTGGTATTATAGTTACTTCAGAAAAGTAGATGCCAAATAGGAGAGGTCCCAGCCCTGGGGGACTCCACTGGTGACTGGTTTCCTTGTGGAGATAATTTCCCCTATTTTGATTTCCTGTGTCCTACATGTAAAATAGTTGGCAATCTAGCAAGTGCCATAGGGTTTCATTCCAAATTTATTTAGCTCTTCAACTATGGCTTCATGGGGAACTGTGTCGAAAGCTTTGGCCAGGTCAAGGTATGCAGTGTATACCATTTTGCCTTCATCCATTGCTTTGTGGACCTTTTCAAAAAAATTTGCCAGGCTGACTAAGCATGACTTGTCCTTGACGAATCCAAACCAAGAAGGGTCCAGTGTTTAGAAGATGCCTATGTCCTGACTGATTAGTTTCATGATAAGACTTTCCTTGGATTTGCATATAAGTCTAGTCAGACTTATGGGTCTGTAATTGCTTGGATCTATGGAAGGGATTCCCTTATGCAGGTGAATGACTGCAGTCATTCTCCATTTGCTTTGTACAAAACCTATATGGAGGCTGAGACTGAACAGTGTTGCTAGGTGTGTGACTAAATTGTGCTTCGTGCTATTTAAGATGCATCCAGAGATATTGTTAGGACCCACTGATGTAGTACATTTAGCTTTTGTTAACACTTTTAGGATTTGGTCTTGTGTGATAGCTTGAGTTGAGCCAGTTTTAGGGATACCTTGAGGGACAGATGAATATCTTTACTCAGCAGTAAGACTTTTAATAACAAATATTGTTCAAAAGCCAGCAGAACAGAAGAAAAAGGAGAAAAACAGTGCTGCAAATCCCTTCTTAATTAAGATCACATGAAAATGCTTGTGGTGAGTAAAACATAAAAAAACACTAAAATCAACAATACATAAGCCAGAGAAACAAACTGAACTACAAATGCAATATATAAAAACAACACAGAGTAAGGAAAGATAAAGTTTGCATAAAAGAGCTAGAAAACACTGATAGCATTAATAATAGGAGAGAAAATGGATTGTCTATATCTGGGTGAGGGGAATACAGAAAATTTGTCTAACCTGAAACACTAATGAACCAGTAAAAAATCTTAATAATTAGCACCGGAATAGAGTAGAAGCAGAAGAGTGATAACAATGAAAAAACAGACTTACAGTCCATCTGTTGATGCTTATGGGTCACTGATGACTCCTAAAGCAGTTCTCTGAAAAGCCAACACCATCCAAAGAGTTTACTAGGCAAGGGGCAGGAAGCAGAAGTACATTGCCAGGCCTTCCTTCCATAACACACACACACACACACACACACACACACACACACACACACACACACACACACACACACACACACACACACACATGGACAGTTGAGAAGTCACCAGTCTCTCTATCGCATGTTTTGTGGAATGTAGGAGAAAAACCTAGGCTGAGCCTGAAACTGGTCAATATAAATCACTGCACTACCCTGGTAAATGAATATAAATAAATAAACCAAAGCACATACCAAAAAAACATGTAAACACGGGAGGACATGTATACTCCACAAAACAGTCACATCAGCTGAGAACAGAACCAGAAAATTTCCTGCTGTAAGGGGACAATGCTACCCACCACACCACTGTGCTACTTGGAGTAAAACTACCACAAAGTGATAAACAATAGCAGCCTAGGGCCATTTTCAGATGCATCTGCTCATCAGCATGGCAAAGGAAACCTAGAGAGGAAGATCTTGGTTCACAGCATTACTGGTAAGGAGAAGGGATTTACTAGTCTGGGAAATAATGAGTAGATGCCAAGGTGTCTAACACCAGATGGCATTAGTACTGCTATTACTGATCACCATTTGTCTTTAACCTTGACTTTCAGCACTGCCTCAGGCTTCACAGACTCTGTATCTACAGTTGATGATAAATTAAATAAAAGCCTCCCTCTGTAAATTGATAGAGAGAGAGATTTAGGGGTTAAGACAGTCAGTGAAGTTACCTTCCAAACAGCCTGCCACCCTACAGTGAAACAAGTGCTCGCCCAAATCAACTTCTTCAGATTGTCTCCATTCCGCCTATGTATTAGCAAAATTGGCCTCTTTTAACTTACCTGTAAATTTCAGATTAACAAAAGCTTGAAAGAAAGCATCATACCACATATATGAAAACAAAGTAAAATTATGCCCTGTACAAATGGAACTAGCATCCATAATTGTATTTGTTTTTACTTTGTTGGCCAGGTTAGTTGCACCAGGCTAGTAGCCTCTTTTCAGGAGTCACTTGAGATGGTATTTATACTACTAAGGGAAATTTGGCCAGGGTGTCATGGACCTTCTCCTACTTTATTTTGCCATGAGATGTTTTACAACTAACAGAGCTACCACCAATTCAAACAGATGAGACCTCAGATTAATGTCTCGTCTGAAGGATGACACACTCAGGAGTACAGCATGCCCTTATGCTGCACAGCAGTGTCAACAATCCATCTACCTGGTTTTGGAACAGAACCTGCTGCCTTTTGTACCAAAGGTGAGTATGCTACCTGTTGTTTAACTGGCACTGCATAATGTAGACAATTACAGCATCACACACCTCAAGACTTGTCAGATGTCAGATTAATTGCCAAAAATATCAAAAATCATACTTAAAAGTTCAAAATCACAGAAGTTAAATTTGCCTGGTTGCACCATTCAGGAGGAAAGAAATATGTAAATTCATGTCCTCATAATCTTGGGAAGAACACGTTTCTTTGCATCTTCCTGATGGGTAATAGTATGTTAATACATTCTTCACTGCCACTACATGTACTTTTTCTATGTTTACATTTTGTTTGACTTTATCAAGTAAAATACCAAATTTACCATTGGTACTTTTGGTACTTTAATTTCTATCAGTATCAGGAACTCGTATTTGTTTACCATATACTATACTGTTAAGTTACCACAGTGTGGACCAAGCAGACCAAAAAGAATGGAGATTATGCAGTTAAGAACAGTTAGGAACAGACAGGCAGAAACAGAAGCTTTATATTAATTAAACATAAAATAAACCACAATAACTAAGAAAGTTTGGTAGTCACAGAGAAACAATAGATAAGATCACCTCAAAGCCCTGACTCTTTAGTCTATATCATATATAGGCTACTGACATGTAATCTTACCCTAGTGTACAATGCATCCCTAGACCCTGTTTTGGTGAACCATCTGCACATCCACAAAATAAACAGCATCAGAACTACTAAATCAAAAGACTTAAATTTAGCTTGTGACATTAACTGGACATATCGGAGAAACAGATATGTTTCTCAAAGCATTCCCATCCTCTGGAACAGGCTCCCAATTCATGTCAAGCAGAGTTCCACCCTAACGCTATTTAAGTGCAACCTAGACCAATGAATGGATAGTCAAAAGTCCATCCCTGGTCTGGTGCATATGCCTCTGATGGATATAGGCAGTCAGTAAATCACTCCCTATATAAATCAAATCTGTGGGTCACATTGTGGTTGCATGGCTAGGCTTATAAGAGCCCTAGTGGTTGTTAACCTAGTATACATCTATGAACATATGAACATATCACAGTGTGACAAAATAAAAAAAAAAAAAAAAAAAGGAAATTAAAAAATGTCACGTTCTGAATGTTAACAGAAATAAAATATTTAGCACATAGGATTAAGGCTATGAGTTGTTAAAAATATGCATGCTGTAGTCCAAGGTTTGGTTCCCTTCGTCTCCACTTGCATATCATGTGACTTACCAAGTACTTTATTAGACATTGCTCTTGGGTAACTGGAAAACTGAGCTACATTAAATGGTCTCCAGGGATTGCATACATAGTAACTACCTATGAACCTCTATGTATGATGTATTATGTTTCAGTTTTGCTAAGACATAAAACAACAGAAACAAGCAAAATTCAACATCTAATTTTGGTAACAAAATGAAACGATTTTTGTAATATCTAAAGTAAATCCCACTTTCAATCTGAAAAGCTACAGAGGTAAAAAATGTGAACAGACATTCTCAAACATGCTGCATGCATAAATGCAGAATATAAGAGCACCTTACTGCATACCCCGAACAATACTATAACATTTGATGACTGGCTTAAGGCTGACTTGTTGCTGTCCATTCAAAAAGTGGAAACTGGAGCAATGCAAGGTATACACCACAGAAAGAGTTTCTGAAACTGAAGAACAACACTGGAAGCAAAGCAGGTAAGAAATATGCAGGTGTATCCTATGATGTTAGGATACAGCACATACAAATTTGTCTCGACAAAGACCTCATATTATTACATACTCAGTGTCAATTAGAGTGGGACATAGCAGATGCTCAGCTGTCCAGTAATTTTAGTCTAAATATCAACCTATGGAGATAATGATTAGCAAGTAGTTGCATTTCTCTGGATTACTTAAAAGGTTTCAATATGGTTTCTATACTGTGCTATTTTATTGATTTATAGCTGGATGCAGCAACAAAGACATAGACTGGCATGGTAACTACTTATTTACACTTTGTCGCTATCTGTCAAGTTTTATAGAGGGCATGACAAAATGCACTGACAATACCTTAAAGTGTAAAGACTAGAGTTCAGCAAAGCTCAGTCCATTAACCTCTGATTTTCTCCTTAAATGATAGAAAGATATGAGCCATACAAAAATGCAATTTAATACAACATGCTAATAATTCTACGTTGATACACTCCTTGAGTAATAAACAGTCATTGACTGATACCCTATAAAAATGGCTTTGATATTCTCTTTCAAAGGCTTAACCATAGTAAACTTTCATTCTCAAAAAGTAGGTACATCATTGAGTTGTAATTAAGTTGTAACATCTCGGAACTATGTATCTTTGGTAAAACACTGTGAATTAGTATCAAAGAACACATGGAAATTATTGTTAAAACCACTAATTAAAAACAATGTGTTGCTCCAGAAACTCAGTACATGTAAACTATTCAGTACTTACTCTAAATCTGTTAAGGCATCTTAGTTCTAGGTGATCTTATAAACCAAGTATCTCACAAGCCTGAAATGACTTATAACCAAATACACCATTTTGATGCTGATTTGCCCTTCCTATTTATTACTATAATACTTTAAAAAATATGCTAGATGAAGGTCAAAAATTGAATAATATAACAGCAGCTCCTATTTAGTCATGCCCTTTATATAAAAATATGTCCTGATCCGCCTACCATGCTGCAGTGGTTCACATCAGGAAGGAATCTATCATCAGCAAAAATATGAAAACTAATGACATCTAAATCTACTTTAACATCAGGACATAGATTACCTTGACATTTACTTCCAACCCTGCAAAATAACTTGCCATAATATATAACAGGATTACATGTAAAATGGGATTTAAACGCTACTCTACAGGCTTATTTTTGTGGCAATGATTCCAGTCGACATTAAATTCTCTTTGATACCACCTTTACTAAGCCCAACTGAAGTTTTGTTTGATAAAACTGTGATTTGTATGGATTGTTTTATATAACAATGGGTACTTACGTATTATCGCAACCAGATTTTTGCGATAATACGGCTTGCTTCCCGATCACTATATCTGTTCGTTGATGTTGTTGAAATGGAAAACAGTGAGTTTTCTTTACCAAACCAGGTTGTTTTCTGGAAGGCTATCAACACAAACTAAAAAAACATACTGTTTCTTTCTGCTCTTTACTGGCGGCATGTCGCTTCTTGGCAAAGCTGTCCACTGAACATTCTTTGTCAGCCAATGTTGTCAGATTACGCTCATACATACCAGATGTTTGCGATTCTCTTGCAACCAGCTTCCAATTCTCTGATAATTCCTGACAATTATGACATTATGGACAAATGAGTTGTTGTCCTTAATGTCATGATTTGGGACAGTTTACGGTATAACCTGCATGCCTTTTTGCACTATCTTGCGAATCGGAGTTGAGACGGACCCGAGCAGTATGTCAGGAGAAATGTAGTGGCTGGCTCTGGAAGTTGGTTGCGAAGCAGCAGTGTTGGCCACCGGAGTGTTATGCTCTGTGATGTGTGTTTAATAATAAATGAATCACGTCTGTAGATGTTACATATTTTTCACCCTTTTTGGATAGTGTGTGAACTGTCAGTTACTTTTTACCCCTTTTGGACTGCTAGTTCTGGGGAAGGGAATATGCTGCAGATGCGGCTCTTTGCATCCGGCCACAAAATATCATCACTTGAAAGGAGAACTTGTCTTTGCTGTCACTTTATGTCTTTTCGGGATCAAGTTTTGGCCAAGCCAGAAAGAAACACAGTACTTTGTTCACAACTGTTTACATTCAGTGAGGTGCTGTGATTGTGATTCAGAGTAATTACCCTATTCTGCTGTGTTGTGTGCACACATAACAGGACTTGGAAACGTACTATGACTGACATTATCTCGGGGAAACGGCATAGGTTCAAACAAGCAGTCATTTTTCAAGTACTACACTATTCCTACCTCAACAAAGTGTTTTTTTTTTAAAGATAACATTCCCTGTGTGATTCTGCATACTTTTATGGTTACAGTCACACACTGGGAAGCAAGCCGTATTATCGCAAAAATCTGGTTACGATAATACGTAAGTACCTATCAATGTAATATGTAAAAAAATACACATCCACTAATGTGTTCCATTAACTGTAACAATTCTTAGTTCATGTCTGGCAGGTTGATTGGTTTTACGTCTAGCTTTCACTCAACAGAGCTATCCCAGGTAACCTAGGCTGGGTAAATAGACACTGGCCGTCCAGTAGCTTGTTGACCCAGGGCTGCTGGGCTTTATGGCAAGCACACACTGACCTGTATGACAGCAGAGATGACAAACCTGCAGCTGCTTTCCTCCAGAAATGCTTAGAGTGATGACAAAACTGGCTCTACCAAGCAAACCTAGAAATTAGATGAAATGTAATGATTATCTACTTTAAAGGCAGATACCAATTCTGTCTGCCCTTTGCAGTTTACATTTGATCTTGACTATTATACTGTCCTTCCTAAAGAGAGAATAGCTATCTTGGGCAACATCAGAGACAGAAATGAATGGCACTAGCTATGTGTCAAAGATGGCAAATAAACTTAGATTTGGAGAAATCAACCCAAACATCAAACATCTTCCTTAAACTAAGTGTCTGATTTCCCTTTGTATCTCCAAAAGTATGCTGTAAGGCAAGACAAAAAAAAAACAATATTCAATGCTAATGTAGACAATTTAAATGGATGAACAAGGAAAAAAAAGAGAAAATAGGTACAAAGTTGTTGATCTGGTGAAACATTGGATATACATCGCTAAGGTTATGAAATCAGCAAAAATAACTACTTAAAAATAAGCAAATAAGATTGTGGGATTAAATGTTTGAATGTCCTGCTATTTTAAGTATGATATCCTTTAAAGCTAGTTTCAAACACAATCCTTCACTTAGCTCCCAGTCTTAATGTTCTGCTAATACAAAAATGACTTTCTGTCTTCAAATAATAAAATTGCTCTCTGTCACTTTCATCTTGGCTGTGCTGACAGAAAAGCCTTGAAATTTAATGTTTGTGAAAGAGAGAGGGTGAGATAGAGGGAGGGAGGGAGTGTGTGTGTGTGTGTGTGTGTGTGTGTGTGTGTGTGTGTGTGTGTGTGTGTGTGTGTGTGTGTGTGTGTGTGTGTGTGTGTGTGTGCGTGCATATGTGTGTCTGTGTTGCTTCCAGTACGTAAATGTATTTTGGAGCACAAGCATTTAACCATAATGGTGGTACTAGAAGACCACAATCACCCTTAACTCTGTCACACCAGCTTCCTGTTTTGCTTTACATAAACTGTGATCAGAATTAGGTATGGATGTGGTAATACATTACAAATACATTGGTGTAATACTGTACATGCTTCTTTAATGAAACAGGTGTAATGGGAGACCAGTCTGACAAACGTATGAGTGAATTTTGTGTTATAGTACCCTTGTTGTGGTACAGTAATTTGTTAGCATCTTCAGTAAAATAAGACAAGTCATACAAACAGTTTAGTGACAAGAATTACAGTTACAAGCTGATAATGTTTCATATTCATTAGTTCAGAAAATATATTGGAGAAGATACACTTTTCTAAAGGTGGTCTTTACTGTTTTTCTAGTTTTGTTCATTTTCTCCTGTTAACCAAGTGACTGTGGATATCATAGACTTTAAATTATGTGTGTAAATTACCACACTTACAGAAAATAATGACATTTCCTGGCTGAAATATTGTTCACTATTATCAGTCATTTCTTTTTAAGATATTCCACTTTTGGAAGGAAATTATTTTAATACTGTTATCACTAATTATTCTGTCGCATAGTTTAAATGAACAACTTCAGGATACCTGGTATAGTAGCCAACACACAACAAGAAAATTAGATTTATGTACCAGAATAGGGCAACAACAATAAATTTTAATCATGGCAGTGAAAGAACTTCATGTAAAATTATCTCATTTTTTTATTTTGTTTCCTAACTATGCCACATAGTCCATAGTCACAGTTCATATGTTCAATGTATACAGGCATATTCAGTCAGTGCAATGTCATTTGCCCTCTCTCTATCTCTGCCTCCACTCTGTCATTCTAAGATATCAGTTGTGAAACAAAATTCAATTATGCAGCTCAGTAAGGATAATGAGCTTACCACTCTGAACAAATCAGTTCTTACATGCTAGACAGTTCATCCCAGAAAGGAAAGTATTGCTTATGCAGTGGATATTACTGCATAATTCCATCTGGCTATCCTGCTATGAGGAAATCTTGAAGTAACGGTTGCTCAAGTTACCTATAGTAGTAATTTTCAGTTTTTGTAACTTTTCATTGGTCATCAATAATTTTGATGAAGTCCATGGCACCTCTAAGTCTTTCCCTAGCAGATCTGCTTTACATTCCTTTGGAGACATTATTGTGACAGCATCTGCTATTTACACAAACTTTCCTGGAATATATTGTACTCGCAGGTCATACTTTTGTAACAATAATTACATTCTCTGCAGTCTTGAAGGTGTTTTTGTGTACAGGCTTCTTAAGGTACTTTGAAGTAGCTTGTGATTAGATTCCATTGTAATGCTTTCCCCATACATGTAGTTAGTTACAAGACTTTTGAGATCCAAAGACTATTGCTAGGATCTAATTTTTTACTTGCCAATAACTTCAGTGCAGCAGTCAATGCCCATGTCTTATTGCCATGGAACTTTTAACCAATGTCATTCCAAAAAAAATTAACGAAACAAGATTTATTATTAAGCTTTTGCATTTTCACATTTCTAGTAACGTTGCCAGCATCTGGCTGTTGACCATTCAGTCAATATATGGCCCATATACTTCAGAGAAGGGATATATGTTTTTATTGAATTTTAACCCCAACCTCAGTCTGGCCAAGAACTTGATCATTCATCTGTCACATTTCTGCTTTGTAGCACACCAGACTACAATGTCAGGACTGAGATTAAAACCTTGCTGGAAGGAGATAGCACAAGAGAGATGGCCACCTCGGGAGTGGTGCTACAGTTAGTCTGGGAAGGACTGTGACATCTACCTTTGTCCCTGCGTGAGGATCTAAATGCATAACAAAAAAATCCTTGCTTCTACAAGTGCGTAATGTCATTCCTCTCACCAGCAAACTCTTGTCCCAAGAAGGGGCAACAGAATGATTAAAAAGGATAGTTGATGATCATGTTTATTTATTTACTGACTGAGTGTTATTTTAATTAATCAAGGTCATGTGAGGTAGGACCTTTCCAAAAAATATAAACATCTTTGCTTCAGTTTGCAGAAACACTTCTGGTTGTAGTGATATTGCAAAAGGTATCTACCCAATACCACATTAAATTTATAGAGTTTCTAACTAGCTTCATGTAGCCTGATATCTTAAAATCCTTGTTTGCATAAAGCACTGAAAAGAATCTGCCATCAGGCATAGTTGCAACTTCTTCAATAGTTTGTAGTGAATAATGCTCTTACTTTATCCATTTATTAAGATCTTGTGAATCTATACAAATTCTGAATTTGTCCTTTGACCTTGATCACTGTTATCATAATATTACCTATTTCTGTAGGTCCTGTCTGTTTACCTGTCACTCTTAGTGATCCCATATGCTTCAATTTATGCCCAGTTTTAGCCTTAAGTGTAACAGGTACTCTTTACAGAATACAAAACTGAGTATCTCCTTCAGGTGATATCTTTATATGGTATTTAGCCTGTTAACATCTTAAAGATAGTACGCAGTGGTATTTTCTACCTGTCAAAACATATTAAATATTAGCTTCCCCTAAAGACATGATCTTCTGCATGTACAACTTGTTGATGTCAATGAAATCTGTCTTGTTTTTAGTATTTTAAGTTTATATTACAAACTGTTTATTCGTGTGAGATTGCAACACAATACAGGACTTGCATGCCTGTCTGGACTCTTGTCATCATGCCTAGCATAGTGAGGACCTGAGTTCAAGGATACAGCTGTTTGTCACTAACCCAAATACCTTAGCCAGTTATATACATGTGGTAAAAAAAAAAAAACAGACACTCTGAAATAACTAACATTTAATGAGTACATGAACTTGTGCAACTCCAATCATTAAATATTAGAGTTGTTTGAGTGCCTTTTTTATCATTTTGTGTTTGCTGCTGAAGCCTGTAACCAAGACTGGTTATGTGTTTGTGAAATAAAAAAAAAAAAAAAACAAATGACATACCCAGTCCCCCTAACAAAGTACATGCGCTATTAAAATGGGATACGAGTATTAAATAGGAGCAGCTGTCATCAACATAAAAATAATACTTAGGTACATAGATAAACACACGGCTATCAAGCTGCAATCTGCAGACTATTACAAGCCCAGCCAACGACCCTAGGTCAGAACCAAATCCTGTATCTTTTATCTATAGGGTTAAGAGTTTAACCATTATACCAACCCCCCCCCCACACACACACACACACATACACACACTGCACTGGCCAGGAATCAGACTTGGATCTCCTGTATAGCAGGCGAGAATTCTACCACTGAACCACAAATGCACATTAAAATAATGTTAGAATAGGCAGAAGCAAAGACAGGAAAGCTCTCTCCCCAACTGCATGCCACAAAGTAATGCCTATTCCACATGCACATTTTGGAAGGGTGAAAACACTGGCTATAACAGGACAGTTTTGTACAGTCTATGTGAAAGTAAGAGTAGAACGGCCACTAGTCACCAGCAAGCTTCTCAAAAAGGTGGAAACTCAATGCAGATGCTGCATTCAATTTCATGACTTTGCACGTGATATTTGAGCCTTCAGACAGATCAGCAAATCATTTGAGTATATCATTTAAATTCTGTGCTACAGAAGCTACAGGACTTAAACTCTGTTACTTAGGCATCAGCACATCTAATAAACTGCTACTCACAGACACAAGTTTAGTTTATTTCCTTATTATAGTGACTTATTTTATACTAGAACTTTACTCACTCTGCTCCTGGAGTTCAACAATCTGCATACAGCTTTTGGCTGCTCTTACACTGCTTTACCTTCACCATTGCTGAAACAGTCATTCAGGATGTCATTTCAACTCTTCCACAGTGTCTTATGCTCATTTCACAGCCAAAATCCCTTAGGGTTGGCCACAGGAAGACTGGAAGAATGTCACTTGCTAGGTTCATCATTTTGATGGTGGGATGGGGTAGACATTTTTACTATAAAATGTTCCTGCTGGTGGCTAGAGGAACTGCAGCTGAAGTTACATATCTTACTGGGGCAGTTGAAGATACAAGTACAAGGTCAGCAATAAGCATGACTCAACCTACTGCTCAAGGACTACTTCATGACAAGTTCCAGGAGGGAGAGGATAGAGGTGGGAGGGTAATTACATTCCACACTTACAGAATGACAACTGCACTACTAATCATCATACCTTTCCTATCAGGTAACGAAATCAGCCAGGAAGGTAGTACATGCAGAGAATAGTTGCCGAATGGCCCTTTGACTGGGATAGATACTCCATCTCCCATAGAATTAATAGTATCATTTCCAGGAGATGTTGTGAAAGTTTTGCGAATCTGATGCCTCTGTATAGTTCTGTAAGTAATTTATAAAACAGCCCAAAACGTATATAAGTTCTCTATTCTGTAACTATCATTATAGTGGAGCACATGGATTTAATACTTATGATTTCCAGTGATTTGTATATCACATGTTAACAATGCAAGAGAATTCACTTTCAAAATACACATCACAAACCTGAGACCACTTCCTTGGTGTCTTTGTATTGTTTAACATGCATTCTGACATCATGGTAGCATGACACGTATGATGACGTGGTACAAGAGTGAAAAATATGCATCAGGACTGAAGAACTACATCTACACAAGAAACATATTTGCTTTCAAGAATTTATTTTCGAAGTACAGAAGTAAAATACTCAGTAGAAAATGGCGCAACTCCCTGGAATTTTTTTATAACAAAGATATTTAGATGAAAACTGCACACTTCCAGGATTTTTTTTTGAGTAAAGAGATTTGGCAGAAAGTAGAAGTTATAGAAATGTTACTCACTGTGAATTGTTTAATAAAGTAACTTGAAAAATAACTGTATGCAAAAATTCCTGTATGTAACTATGGAAGAAGACTTGTATGTATTTTTAAGTCTTTCATTTTCCTTGCCGGGGAAACTGTCAAAACAACAGTGCATACACACACATTCAGAAATGACAGTCAGCATATAAAGAATTTGCCATTTATTTGTCATTTGCTCTGTAAAAGACAAAAGATCGTTTAGAGACTATTGATACTTATGTTACTGAACTTAGCAATACACAAAGGGTGTACATTTTGGTGAGTTGTATGAGATATTAATAACAGAGAATATAATTTGTGGTATAAGAAATGATGAAACAATGGGCAGACTATTAAAAGAAACAAATCTGACCATATCAAAACCTATGAATGTGTGCAGGGCAACTGAAATTACTAGTGCACTGTTAAAATTAACTGAGAATGGATATTTGTAAGACAAAGATTGTGCAAAGTTAAAAAAGAAAAAAAAAATGAGAAATAAAGTAAATGTTGTGATAGTAAAAAAACAACTCAAAAGTCGCAAAGTACACTGAAAAAATGTCCGGTGCGAGGAAAAGAAGCTGCAACAATAAAAACATAAAGCTGCTTGTTTTAATATCACTCGCTTTTCATCCGGACCCAGTCCGGACTTCCTCAGACAAAATAATAAAACTGTTGTAAAACCAAGTAATTAAATACTGATACAAAATATCACATGACATCAGGAGTGGCCTTAGGTCAACTGGTGCCCTGGGCAGGGGGCACAACAGCACCCCCCACCACACCACCCAGTGCCCCCATCCTGGTCTACCTACACCATATAAATACTAGTAAAGTGCCCCCACTAAAGTAATCCTTGGTATACAGTTTACTTTCTGGGTTAGATCAAAATCACTGTTGATTAAATTCCAGTTCTTATTTTTTATTTATTTTATTTTTATTTTTTATTTTACATTTGTTGACCGGGCTAGTCCAGCTGGATATATGTCCATTTTCAGTGGAGGCCCGGGGAGAAAAGCTCCAATGGTTATAACAAGTTTAGGGAATACAAAAAATAACAAAGCAAAACAAAACAAAAATTGAGCATAAAAGATAAAAAGACTTTAGTATAGGTAATATACATCTCAGAGGAAATATACATAACAAGATAGTATTCCTAAAAAAGTTATTAAATAATTGCAATACGCAAATTTGATAATATCAAAACGTAGTGTAAATAATACATAGTCATACTAATATCGATGTCAAAAATATATATATATTTTTTTTATATAGTATATATGAGATAAGTTATATCCACAAGGATGTTATGTCAGTGGAGATCAGTCAGGATGTAGTATAGAGAGAAGGAAGTATTGTGGTAGAGGAAAGGAAGAAGAAAGGTTAATCAGGGTTGGTACAGGAGCAAAGCCAATGTTTATTAAGATGGATTCTCAGTTGTTTTTTAAAGAGTGGAAGAGTGGACAAAGATGAGATATTGGGTGGAAGTTTGTTCCACATTTTGCCAACTGTGTTGGAAAAAAGGCAATCTCCTGCAGCATTATTGGGTTTGGTACTATTAACTAGTAGTTTATCTGAAGAACGTAGTTGTTTCAGGTTGTTGTAGGGAGTAAGGAGGTTAGAGAGTATTGGTGTTTTGGATGGTTGATATAGAATGTTGTGAGCTATTAAGAGCTGTTGATAAATGAGCTTGTTAGGAAGTTCAAGCCAGTGTAGTTGTTTTAAGTTCAGGCAGTGGTGTGTTCTAAACTGGGATCCTGTGGCAAATCGAGCAATATTATGGTAAGATGAAGCAAGTTTCTTAAGGTTACTTTTAGAGAGATTAGTGTAAATAGGGAAGCATATAGAAGGGTAGAGAGGAGGTGAGATTGGGCTAAGGTGGTCCGGGCTTCAGGTGTAAGGAAGGATTTGATTCTGTAAAGGGATCCAATCTTTTTAACTACTTTTATTGTGTTGTTGATGTGACAATCAAAGTTAAGATTATTGTCAATAGTAATACCTAGTAGTTTTGTAGAAGAATCAGGAGTAATATGAGTGTAATCAGTGGAAGTAATAGAGAAGTTTAGGGAAGGAGATTTATGGTAGGTGAGAACAGTAGTAATTTGGTTTTCTTGGGGTTAAGGAGTAGACAACGGTCAGAGAACCACTGTTCAACAGTGGTTTTTTGGGTAAGAGGTTGGAGTTCAGCTTGAGAAGAAGCAGTGCAGATTATAGTGGAATCATCTGCATATTGTATGCAAGTGGTGTTAGGGATAGCTGATTGGAGGTCATTAATAAAGATAGAAAATAGAAGTGGGCCTAGGATAGACCCTTGAGGTACTCCTATAGAGATAGGAAGGAGGGCAGATAGTGAACTTTTCCAGAGTACTGCCTGCTGACGATTTTCAAGATAAGAAGTAAACCAAGTTAAGGAGGAGGGATCAAGTGCATGAGATTTTAGTATGTACAGAATAAGTTTATGATTAACCATATCAAAGGCTTTAGATAGGTCTATGAAGAGAGAAGATGAGAGATTATTGATGTTACGGTTATAGTTGATGGAGTTGGTAAAGGAGAGTAATGCAGTAGTGGTGCTGTGGGAAGGTCTGAATCCATGTTGACTATTGGCAAGTAGGTTATTATGGAGAAGGTGGTTTAGTAGTTGTTTATGGATACATTTTTCCATGATTTTAGCTATGGGTGATAAGAGCGCTATGGGACGAAAGTTAGAGAAGTCATTAGACTTGCCCCCTTTGTGTAGGGGAATGATATGGGATATCTTCCAGATAGAAGGGACAATACCCTCCTTTATAGATCTATTTATTAGGATGGCAATGGGATAGGCAGTGGCTTTGGCTCCTATTTGCAGGTATTCTGCAGGAAGCTTGTCTGCAGATGGGGTGGTAGGTTTTAGTTTTTGGAGTAGAGATTGGATATAGGAGGTAGATACAGGTTGTAGGTGAAGGGGAGGAAGAGTAGTTTTTGAACTAGGTGAGAGTAGTTTAGAAGTGTCAGGAGAAAGGTGGTTTGCAAGAGTTTGGATGGCATTGGTGAAGAAAGAGTTGAGGTCATTGGCTATTTGTGTGGGATTATCTGGGTCAGAATCCTGAGGGTTCGGTATGATTGCTTGGCCTGGGGATAGAAGATTATTAATACTAGTCCAGAATGTTTTAGGTTCTTTTATGGTGTTTTTCTGTAATTCAAAGTAATAGTTCTTTTTATCTGTCAGAATAGCTTTTTTGGTGCTGTTTCTCAGCTCCCTAAAGTTTTGGTGGCCATTTATCCCAGGATTTATTTCTGAGAATAATTTTTTGCTTCGTATTCTTGGTTAGCCAGGGTGCTGCTTTAGTTTTGGTTCTAATGGTACAGCTTGGGGCATGGTGATCTAGGATAGATAGGAATGTAAAATTGAAGTATTCAACTGCTTCATTAAGTGGGAGATGTTTTAGTGGGGCCCAATTACAATGTATTAGTTCAGCTAGAAACTGTGCAGAGTTAAAATGTTTTTTTGTACGTACAGTTTTATAAGTGGTAGGTAAGGTTAGGTTAGTTTTGTATCTAATGATATAGGTTAGAGAGTGGTCACTAAGATCATCTGGTAGAATGCCTGAGTTGTAGGTTTGTAAGGGAGTATTAGTAAGAATCCAGTCCAATGTGGTTTCAGTATTATTGGTTTTATTAGTTCTAGTGGGACTATTAATGAGTTGTTTGAAGCCATATAGGTTGATATGGGAAGTGGGGTTATTACTGTTACAGGAATGCCAATCTATGTTAAAGTCTCCTAAGACTAGTGTTTCTTGAGGGAGTTTGGTTGATAGTAGATCAAGGATATGTTGAAGGGTGTTGATATTATTTCCAGGAGGGAGATAAGCACAAATGATATTTATGGATTTAGTAGTATTGACTTGAAGTTTAGAGCTGATTACTTCAGCATTATTGTCTAGGGTAAAAGTCAGATTTAAGGTACTAATTTGGAGTTTTGTTTTATACAGAATTGCTACCCCTCCTCCCTTTTTGGCAGTACGGTCGAGTCTAATGATGTTATAACCAGGTGGGGTGATTTCACTGTCATTAATTGAAGGCTTTAGCCAAGTTTCAGTTAAACATAAAATATCAAATTGATAGACTTCTAGAAGGGCATGAAGTTGACTAGTTTTGTTACAGATACTTCGTATATTGAGATGGGCAATAGAGAGAGAATTGGTGGGTTTAGAGAATGAGAGAGATGTAGTTTTGGTTTGTATTTTGTGTGTAATGGTTTTATTATGATGTGGGCCTGGATTAGGATGAATATCTCCATCTAGTAGAAGGTGGAGGAGTATGAAATATTTTTGTTGGGGAAGTTTATAGGAGGAGTCAAATATTTTCCTGGATCTAGGTTTCTTGAATTTGAAGTGTGCTAGTCTATGGTATTTGGCTAATAGGTAGTTGGCTTGTGTGGTTGGGTTTAAGAAGGTAGGAGATAAATGTGATGTAGAGGTAGAGGTGTATTTTGAAGGAATTGAAAGAGAAGAATTCAGTGGGTGTTTGTAGGAGGTTAAGAGGTAAGTAGATATAAGAGAAGATATAAGTAACAGACAGATAAGTGTTTTAAGTTGTGGATGGATGGATGATATAGGCATATTACGTTATATGGGGGTTAGTAAATAGGTGAGATATAGTTTAAAGGTGTGGTGTGGGGTAGATGTGAGAGAAGGAAGATAGGGGAGACGGTGGGTTTGTAAAGTAGTGGGAGAGGTGTTAAGATAAGGGAGGAGCTACGTTAAATTAGTGGGTGTGGTGTTGAGAAAGAGGGTTGGGTTAGTTAGGGATGTTAGAAATCTGATTGGAGTGGACTGGATAGGGTGTGTCTATTATTGGTATAAATGTAGGACCTCTGGGGGCAGGTGGGAATTGGGGGCAGGGTAGGGGAGCGGAGTGAGCCCGCAGGGTGAACGGAGCGGGTAGAGACAAGAGAGTGAACTACTAAGGAAGACAATCAGTGGAGTGAGAGAATTTAGCAGGTAAGGTAGAAAGTGAGGAAGAAGTAGAGGTAAGTAAACAGGCTGGTATAAGGAAGATATACCTAACAGAGAGGTAGAGTATAGAAAGTAAGTTGTAGGAAAAGGGAAGGAGGTGTATAAGAATGTCTATAAAGAGAAGGAATTGAGAGAAAGAAGCAGGGTAGGGAGGTCTAATAGAGAAATAATTGTAATGAGGTGAGATACAGATTGGTAATGGTAAAGCGCCACCTAGTGGACAGTAACTGATTGTGACTGAAAGTTCATATACAAGGGTATCAGGCTATGAGAGAGGGAGTTAGGTTACTTTTAAAAGCAGAGAGTATTGGCTGTTTACAAGCGTTAGGTAAAAGGATCAAAACAGGAAAGCTGGGGAGGTAGTAGGCTGTTGGCTATCCTAAATAGGGAACTTGCCTAGCATAACAGGGAATTCTTAGTCCTGAAATTAGTGAAACAATGGTCTATTATCCAGAACAGCACATACTTTCACTGTCTTAATAACACGGGCCTCTCAGGGAGCAGGAGGGTAGTTTCTTTTGTTTCAGGTTGCTGTTCTTATAATTCCAGGAAGGTGAGTTTCAGGTATTAGTTACTTGAATTTACTTGTGCTGCAAGTTTCACTGTCTTAATAACACGGGCCTCTCAGGGAGCAGGAGGGTAGTTTCTTTTGTTTCAGGTTGCTGTTCTTATAATTCCAGGAAGGTGAGTTTCAGGTATTAGTTACTTGAATTTACTTGTGCTGCAAGTTTCGCTGTCTTAATAACACGGGCCTCTCAGGAAGCAGGAGGGTAGTTTCTTTTGCTTCAGGTTGCTGTTCTTATAATTCCAGGAAGGTGAGTTTCAGGTATTAGTTACTTGAATTTACTTGTGCTGCAAGTTTCACTGTCTTAATAACACGGGCCTCTCAGGGAGCAGGAGGGTAGTTTCTTTTGTTTCAGGTTGCTGTTCTTATAATTCCAGGAAGGTGAGTTTCAGGTATTAGTTACTTGAATTTACTTGTGCTGCAAGTAAAGGTCAAGAACCCAAATGGAGTGTGCAGCAGCCAGGTGAAAATCAGTGTCAAAATTATTTATTCAAGATAAATCTCACCATGTCACTATCTACACTAAACAGAATGACTAAACTCAAAGGAATCCCCATCGGTTCATTAATTTTAGATGGGGTCCCAAAGGTTAAATCATTGCTAGTGATGGAATGCATATAAATAGGGCCTCTTAAGATAGGAGGAAACAACCCCTTCTCCCTCTTTCCTCTTATTTCGCCGACCAACAAATCGATCAATCTCTCAGGATAGCCCCAAGTGAGAAACATACCCTTTAAGGTCATACATTCCATTTGGAAGTCCTCTTCAAGGATTACTATCCTGGTAGCTCTTACCAATTGACCTATGATGACCGATCGTTTTGGTAATAAGGGTGGCTACTGCTGGAATGGAGGAAAGAATTAGAGTAACTACTCTTTCTATATATTTTTGACACACAGTTTCGATAGGAGACATTCTTCCTCAAGGAGATATCTAAATAGCTGATCTCCTCTTTATTAAAATTAAGGTGAACTTCAAGAAGTTAGTTGTGTTACTGAAATATTCAACTAATCTTATGACTTCATCTAAGTCACCTTTAATGATGATGAAGATGTCATCCAGGTACCTAGTATAGAACATGATATCCTTCTTAATCTTCTCCACCTTAAAATTAATTCAGATTCCCAGTGCGCCATCACGAAGTTGGCCACACTGGCACCACAAGGGGAATCCACAGCCACCCCTATTTTTTGCAAATAAAATTCTTGGTCGAAGATAAAATAATTGTTCGTCAAAATCAAATCCAAAAGCTCAGTCACTAATTCAATCTTGCTGATCGAAGCCCCCTGCTAAGCAACATGAACCTGATCCATTCAATCCCTTGCTCATGTGTGACTGAAGTATACAGATCCTTAACATCTACTGTACGGAATCCATGGTCCTCATTGTACTGCAATTGATCCTTTCCGGGATGTCAAGTGGGCCTGTATGTTTCAATGTTAACCTTCTTATATGCTAGGTCATAGTCATTTATGGCTGGACCCATCCCAAGGTCAGAAATGCTTTAAAATGATTAAGAACGTTTCCTATATGAATGACATCTGGAATATATATATAAGTTATGTGAAGTTTCTTCGCAGAACACTGAGTTTCATTAGATCAGGATGAGTTAACTAAAAGTTCTTCTTGCATATATATTTAGAAATATAAGTTTGTACTTCTTTTGAGAATTTGCTTTTATTGAATAGTCATTTAAATCATGGACTGTACTTATTTTAAATGTGAACTGTTTTTTTTTTACTTGAGGAGCTGTGTTTTGCTTTAATTTTATTTTTTTAACTTCAGTCCATTAATATATGGTCGATGTTAGTAAGGAGATCTTTGATATCTCTCTTTGTGTTTCTTATGATGCTGTTGGAGGGTGGGGTTCCTTGATGCAATTACTTAATTAAATAATTAATAGTATATTGATGTATCAGGATAGGGTAAAATATGTCATGTGATATTTTGTATCAGTATTTAATTACTTGGTTTTACAACAGTTTTATTCTTTTGTCTGGGGAAGTCCGGACTGGGTCCGGACGAAAAGCAAGTGATATTAAAACAAGCAGCTTTAAGTTTTTATTGTTGCAGCTTCTTTTCCATGCACCTGACATTTTTTCAGTGTACTTTATGTGTTGTGATAGTAATAGGGATGAATAAGTGATCCATGTCAAAGTAAAAAAGGACTCAAGAAAAAAAGAAAATGCAACAGAAATTCAAATCTCATATGGCTGCTGTGACAGAGGGAAATACTGCACTCCCAGCTACTTAGAATTTTGTAAATAATTAAATGTCATTTGTAATTTTTTTTTTTTACTTTATTTATTTGCAGTTGGTTTACCAGGATAGTCCATTGGGCCAAAATGAACCAGTTTTCAATGGAGTCCTGGGGAGAAAAGCTCCAAAACAATTTAGGTTACAGTAGGTTATTAATGATAATTATACAAAAATTAAGATTCAATTAAACAATTTCAAATTGTACAGGAAACATTAGGAGTAATACAGGCTTGCGATGAAACTTACAGATGATACAGACTAACAAGAGGAATATTGCAAAGTAAATACTGAGAAGTCATTGTGTATTAGGAAGCATACACATTAAGAGGTGCAGCCTAGTGCATTTTTTGGAAATACCATAGGAATAATAATAATAAAGTATGAGTTGGGGGAAAATAATAAGGAAAATTTCTGGTGTAATCAGGGGAAAGGAGGAAGATGGACATTACCAGTGTTAGTTATGTGGGGTGGGAACAAGAGCATTCCCACTGGGATACTAGATGTGAATGAAGAGATTTTTTGAAAATAAAATGGTTACAGGTTGTGCGGATGGATGGTGGTAGGGAGTTCCAGAGGCGTGATAGGCCATAGGATAGAAGATTTTTACCTGGGGGACGAGTTGGTTTGTAGACTTCTAGTAGATTTTGATTGTTGGACCTTAATACTCTATCAGGTAGGTGCATTTTAAAAGCAGTAGAAAGGGATGGACAGAGGGAGGGGTTGAAAATGAGCTTATGTGCAAGACTTAGTTGAGTATAGGTAGGTGATTGGGTAGTTCTAGCCATTTTAGTTTTTGGAGAGAGGAACAGTGGTGGGTGGAGGACTTTTGGCTGGTAGCGAATTTGGCGATTTTGTTGTAGCAAGAGGAAAGTTGTGTTTTTAGGGAGGACTGTAGATTACTTAGGAGTGGAGCTCCATAGAGAAGGGAGGGGATAAGAAAGGAAGTAGAAAGAGTGATTTTAGTGGCAGGTGTAAGGTAATGGTTTTGTCGGTAGAGCATACCTAGTTTTTGATGTTTTTTTTTATATTTAGTTGTAGGTGGGAGTTGAATTTGAGCTGGCTATCAATTTGGACCCCAAGTAACTTGGTCTCTGACACCAGTTCCAGAGGTGAGTTGTTTTGACTAGTAATAGAGAATGTGTTTATATCGAAAGAAGTGACTTTAGAGGGGGTAAATAACATTAATTTGGTTTTAGAAGCATTGAGTGCTAGGTGATTACTTTTCATCCATTGCTCAGTGGTTGAAAAGGCATCTTGAGTAAGCTTTAGGAGTGTGGGGATGGATGTGGCAGAGCAGATAATAGTTGAATCATCTGCATATTGGATGATGTTTGAGAATGGGATAGAGTTGCGGAAATCATTTATAAATATATTAAAGAGAAGGAGACCTAGTATGGAGCCTTGGGGAACTCCGGTTAGGGTATTAAGAAATGAGGAGGTGGCCTTTTTCCATTTTACTGCTTGATATCTATTGGATAGGTAACTGGAGAACCAGTTTAAAGAGGAGGGAAGATAGGTTAAGTTTGGAGAGTTTAGTTAAAAGCAGGCTGTGTGAGATAGTGTCAAAGGCCTTAGAGAGGTCAAGTAGTAGGGTAGAAACAATATGGCCAGAGTCGCGGGCTTTATTTACAGTTTCAAGGAAGGAGAGGAGGGCTGTCATAGTGCTATGATTTGGTCTGAATCCATGTTGTGTGGGAGTTAGTAGGTGATTATCTAAGAGATGTGGTAGGAGTTGAAGTTGGATACACTTTTCTAGGAGTTTGGAGATGGGAGACAGGATGGCGATGGGGCAGAAATTAGTAACATTGTTATTGTTGCCACCTTTATGTAAAGGTATGATAAAGGCCTTTTTCCAGATTTGGGGTACTATACATTCTTGGATAGAGCAGTTGATTAGAATGCTAATGGGGTAGGCAATTGCTTCAGCAACTATGCTAAGAAAGTAAGAAGGGATGTTATCAGGAGCATTAGTGCACGGCTTCAGTTTCAGAAGGAGTTTCTTTATAGTAGAAGTGGGTATAGGTTTTAATGAGAATAGAGGGGAGTGGGAAGAGGGGCTATTAAGGGGTGATGAAGATGTTGAGGAAATCAGAGTAGGAGAAGAG
Source organism: Protopterus annectens (assembly GCF_019279795.1). NCBI lineage: Eukaryota > Metazoa > Chordata > Ceratodontiformes > Protopteridae > Protopterus > Protopterus annectens. The sequence continues at coordinate 1,516,253,571 of NC_056725.1, read as the reverse complement.
GTGGAGGGTAGAGAGTTACTAGATGGTAATGAGGGAGTGGTAGCAGTGCAGGGTAGAGTGTTGGTAGGGGAGGGTGGTGGTGTGTTGGAGAATGTGGTGGTGTTAGAGAATGTTGAGGTTAATTTGGAAATAGATTCAATGAAAAAAGAGTTAAATTGGGTAGCTAAGTCTAAGTCAGGAGCATTAGGGTCTGGGGTGGGGGTGTCTGGTTTGCTGGGGTTAAGGAGAGTAGAGATACCTTTCCAGAATTTCTGAGGGTTTGTTTTATTATTATTTTGGAGTATGGAGAAATAGTTTTGTTGATCAGAGATGATGAGATTTTTTACTTTATTTCGAAGTGTTTTGTATTCATTAGGGACTAGGGGACTCCTGTTTTTCTGGTAATGTGCCCAGACTTTATCTCTGTGCCGCATGGTTGATAGTGTGTTTTTGGTCAGCCAAGGGGCAGTTTTAATTTTTATTCTCTTTGTCCTTATGGGAGCATGGGAGTCTAGTAGTTTCAAGAATGTTGAGTTGAAGTGGGCAACTGCGTTATCTAGAGATAATGTTTTTAGACAATTCCAGTTTATTGCTTTTAGAGAGTTTGAAAAGGTTGTTGGGTTAAAGTTTTTTTGGTTACGGATAGTAATATAATTATGGGTGCGATGTAGAAGTTGGGAAAGTCGATGAGTGAAGATGGGTATGTGGTCACTAAGGGGATCGGGAAGAGTGCCACTGTCAGAAAAATAATGGGGATGAGAGACTAGAATCCAATCCAGAATACTGCCGTTAGAGAGGTTTTTTGAGGGGCATGTTACAGAGTTGATTAGCTGTGAAAAATTGTAGAGGTTGATGTTAAGAGGGTTTGTAGAAGACTGAATGGAGGCCCAGTTAATATTTGTGTCCCCTAAGATTAATGTTTCATTGCTAATGTTGTTGGAGAGCCAGGAGAGGATATCTTCAAGTGTAGAAATATTATCCCCTGGAGGGATGTTGAGGGAAGCTATACATATGTGTTTGTGTTTGTTAACTTGAAGTAGTGTGAGGAGTAGTTCAGCATTGTTAAAGTGTGGAATAGGTTTATTATAGGGAGTAACTGACAAGGAGGATGAGTATAGGAGAGCTACTCCTCCCTCTTTTTTGTGGGGCCTGTCTTTTCTAATGATAGAATAGTTTGGCGTTATTATTTCAGAGCCTTTTATATGGGGTTTTAACCATGTTTCAGAGATGGATAGGATGTCAGGTTTATTATGTATGAGCCAGGCGTGGAGGTTTGGGACTTTGTTTACTATACTTTGGGAGTTTAAAGAAGTAAATAATATGGACTTGTCTGTAGTGGATGTGGTGGGGGGGCCTGGGTTGGGATGGATATCACCTGATAATAGAGTGGTTATTAGATGTAGGATTGGGTTGGATAGGTAATTGGTCAGTTCAGTGAATAGATTGGGTTCTATTATGATTCTGAAGGATTTACTAGTTACTATGGGGGTAGAATGATTTAGAGAAGTGATACGTTTGTATGGGAAGAATAGGAGGTTTTTTATAGGATATAGATGGGGAGAAATAGGAGTGTGTGAGTGTGAGAGAGGGTAATTAAGATGGCTGGTTACATGGAAGGGTTGTGAGTGGTAGGAGTTAATGGGTTGGGTGATGTAGTAAATATAGTATAAATTAAGAAGTAGTAGTAGGAAAATGAGATGAATGAGGGTTTTGAGAGCATGATGAAATGGGTTTACTTAGAGGTGCAATGTTGTTGTTGAATTATATATGGATATAAGGGAGAAATATGTATAGAGGAGCTGGTAAGTATCTAAATAGTGGTGAAGGAGTGGAGAGTATATTGTGTTTGGAGGGGGTGAGGTTTAGGAGTGAGTGTTGAGAGAAAATGGAAACCTGTTGGTTAGGTGAGATAATCTTGGGAAGGAGAATGAAGTTATATTTGGGCGGGATAGGGAGTGGGTGTTTGCCAAGTATTGAAGAATGATTGGCCTAGAATGGCAGTGGGTGTGGTTTTGGGGAATAAAGGTAGAGGTGCTGGGGGCGGGTGGAATTTGGGGGCAGGGTAGGGGAGCGGAGTGAGCCCACAGGGCGAATGGAGCGGGTAGAACCAAGGAGGGCAGGGGAAAATTGAGAACCTATCAGTGGAGTGTTGTTTGCAGAAGGGTAAGTTTGCAGAAGGGTGAGTAGAGGGGACCTGTAAGTAGTAGGTTAGAGTGGGCTGTAAGTCTTTAGGAGAGAGAGTGAGAAAAAGAAATGTTAGAGCTTAGAGAGAATACAAGAAGGAAGTGAATTAAAGTCTATATTAGTGGGGTGAGGATGCCATCTAGTGGACAAATGCTGAAGTGCACCTTGGCCCACCAGGGCAATCTCTGGACTAAATTGGACTAAGGGAGAAGGGAGCTAGTGTAACTCAGGGAACTAGATGAGGGGGAAGAACGAAGATACAGAAATAAGAGGGGTTTAGGCTGCTGGTTTTCCTGGCAGGGAGCGTATTGAAATAGCTAGCAGGGCTTAAAAGGTATAGTACATTAAGGCTTAGCAGCAGATGCACATACTTCCTTAGATTCTTCTGGGAGAAGCTTGGATCAGTTTCCAAAAAGGGGATGAGGCAGCAGAGTTGTTATGATAGCTTGAGCAATTGGATAAGCTTGTATAGTTTAGTTAGGTCTAGGTGTCCACCCAAGTGTAGTCACAGGGGATAATTCAGGGCAAAAAAGTTCCTTAGATTCTTCTGGGAGAAGCTTGGATCAGTTTCCAAAAAGGGGAAATAAATATTAATATGATTTATATAGAAGTGTGACAGAAGGAGATTTTGCAAGCCCAGCTATCTGGAATTTTGTAAGTGGTTGTGTGTCATTTGTGAATGTCAATATGCTCATGTAAGATGCTTGTGTTACAAATGTATTAGAACTGTATGTTGTCTGTATATCAAACTGCTGGTACAGAAGTTGTGTTGAAAAGATTTGTAAAGTACTGAGCTTAAAGATGTATCTGCAGTGTACCCTAATGAAAAAGAAAAGAAATGTATAGAAATCTACTGTAACTGTGTAAAAGTATATATTTTAACAGTTGGAAAGTACAGTTCTGTACACTTACCATAAATGTAGATGTTTGAGTGTATTCACTGTTGCAGTCATCACACTTGGGTTATCTGCCTGCAGGTAGCCCTCAGTCAGCCCGAATATCAGATTCTTGGGATTTCTGCATCAGATGCTGTCACCTCTTCCATGACGTCACGTCGTCAGGGGTATAAAACATGCAGGTGACGCCATTACATCAGTTTTTCTTGCCCTAGATGTCAGGAGCCCCCAAAATAGGAAGCTATCACATGGTATGGACCACCTCCAGTAAAAAGTAAATATCCCTGCCATAAAAGATGGCCATAAAGAGGATAGGTAAAAAGGATAGAGAAAGCCAGGGGGCTGGAGGGAGGGAAACCAGGACTGCAACAGTGAGTACCCTCAAACATCTACATTTATGGTAAGTGTACACAACTGTACTATGTTCTTCATGTTTCACTGTTACAGTCACACTTGGGTTGATTCCCAAAGCTGAGGAAGGGTGGAGGCAGTGAAGAAGTGTTGGGGATGGCTAGCAGGCCTTCTAAGACTGTTGTAGCAAATCCAGCTCTGGATTTAGAAGAAATACGTAAGTGGTGATGCTTGGTGAAGGTGTGCACAGAACTCCAGGTTGCAGCTTCCAGGATGTCCCTGGTGGGGACCTCCCTGACAAATACTGCAGAGGTTGAAATAGCTCTAATGGAATGAGTTCTGATCTCCAGAGGGGGTATGTTTTCCATGGTGTTTGTAGTAGAAATGGATGCAGTGTGCTATCCATTTGGAAATGGTTTGCTTTGAAATGGCCTTGCCCTCTGCCCCTGTAGCAAAGCTGACTAGAAGCTAGTCAGATTTTCTGAAAGGCTTAGTCTTGTCAAGGTAGAACCTGAGCTGTCTGTGCACATCTAAGGAGTGGAGGATCCTTTCCCCTCGATTCTGAGGATTAGGGAAAAAGATTGGCAAATGGGTGGATCGGTTTAAAGCCACACTGGATACCATAAAGGAAGGGTTAGTCCTGAGGGAAATCCTGTCAGCATGGAAAATAATGAAGGGCTCCACCGCCATTAGTGCCTGTAACTCAGATACTCTTTTTGCTGAAGTAATAGCCAGAAGTAAGGTTGTTTTCCAAGAGAGTAATTTTAACTCTGCTGAAGCAGCAGGTTCAAAAGGGGGAAGTATGAGCTTTTCTAGTACAAAGTTAAGGTCCCAGGCCAGGGTGGGAACTCTCCTATGGGGCCTTAAATTGTTAGCTCCTCTGAGGAACTGCTTGATGAGAGGCTGAGAAAAGAGTGGAGGCTCAGTATTTTAATAAGCTGAGATGGCAGAGGCATGAATCTTAATGGATGAAAAGGATAGGCCTCTGTGGAGCAGCTCTGCTAGGTAATCAAGGATTTGAGGTAAGATGGGCACAGCTGTGTCCTTTCCTTGAGACTGACTCCAAGAACAATATCTTTTCCACTTTTCAGCATAGGATTTCCTAGTACTAGGCCTTCTGGCCTCAAGGATGATGTCCAGCACCTGTTTGCTGAGGGATGCTGGTGGTGTATTTATGGGATAAGCCAGGCTGCAAGGTTTAGGGTTTGCAGCTGTGGATGCAAAATCTGTCCATCCTGCTGAGACAGCAGGGAAGGTGTCTGGAGTGCCAGGGTGGCACTGCTGTCAGACTGCATAGGAGTGAGTAACAGTGCTGGTGTGGCCAGTCTGGTGCAATAAGGATTGCCCTTGGCCTGTCCTGTTTGATCTTGAGTAGTACTTTTAAGAGGAAGGGCAGAGGAGGAAAGGCATAAATTTAGAGGTTTTCCTATGTAAAGGATAGGGCATCCACCTTCCAGGCTCTGCTGTGAGGGTTCCTGGTGCAAATTTTGTTTAATTGGCGGTTTTGGGGGGAGGCAAAAAGGTCCAACTCCAGAGTTCCCCACCTCTGGGTTAGAAGTTTGAATGAGTTGGGTTCCAGTTTCCATTCGTGAGGGTCCAGTAGATTTCTGCTTAAGTCATCTGCCAGTGAATTTTGCTTGCCTGGCAGGAATTGAGCTTGTAGGTGCACTTGGATGCTCAAAGCTGTGTTCCAAAGAGTCATGGCTAACCTGCAGAGTGGGTAAGAATGAGTCCCGCCCTGCTTGTTTATGTACCACATAACTGTGGTGTTGTCTGTCTTTATCAGGAACTGTCCTGGAAGGATAAGGTATTTGAAGATTGTCAGAGCATTCTCTACAGCTAGCATCTTTTTTTGATTGATATGCAGGGGAATTTGTTCTGGGCTCCATTTGCCTTGAATGCATTTGCCTGCCATGTGAGCCCCCCATGCATAGTCTGATGCTTCTGTTGTCAGGGTTTGGGTGGAGAGGGGTTGAGTGAAAGGAAGTCCCTTGTTGTGGTTGCATGCTTCTGCCCACCAAAGGAACTCTGTCCTTAGACAAGGTATGATAGGAATCACTGTTTCCAGGTCCTGAGAATGTTGACACCAGAGACATTTTAAGTACCACTGAAGTTTTCTCATATGCAGTCTTGCATATGGAATTAGCAGAATGCATGAGGCCATGAACCCTACAGCTTGCAGTATTTTCCTTGCAGATAGCTGGGTTTTGTTGGCCATTAGTTTGAAATAGTTTGTCAGATGCACCTGCTTTTCTGGAGTGAGGAATGCCACCTGGGAAGTTGTTTTCAAGCTTGCTCCCAAGAATACAATTTGCTGGCTGGGCACCAGTTGTGATTTCTTTTTGTTGATGGTGTATCCCAGTTAAGTTAGAAGTCTTTTTACAAATGCCAGGTGCTGAAGTAGCAATTCCTGACTGTCCGCCTGAATCAGGCAATCGTCCAAGTATGGGTAAATTTGAATATTTTTCTGCCTGTTGTATGCAATGGCTGGAACCAGGCACTTTGTGAATACTCTGGGTGCAGTAGATAAGCCAAAAGGAAGTGCAGAGAACTGATAGTGCATAGAGTCTGCCCTGAAACATAGATATTTCCTGCAAGACTCCCTTATGGGGATGTGCAGATAAGCTTCTTTTAAGTCTAGGGTGACTAACCAGGCATCCTTGGCTAGCATAGGAAGAAGCTGTTGCAGTGTAAGCATTTTGAAATTTGGGACCACCAGAAAGATGTTAAGAATTGATAGATCCAGGATAGGGTGCCAAGAGCTATCTTTTCTGGGTACCAGGAACAGTCTGAAGTAGAAACCCTGTCCCCTTTGTTCTACTGGAACAGGTTGACTAGCCCTGATATAGAGAAGGGGAAAGTACTTGCTTTTGAGCCTCTGCCCACTGGTTTGGAGGAAGGTCTAGCAACCCACTTGGTGTTGGCAGTGAGTGGAAGCAGAATCTGTATCCCTGGGATACAATGTTTAGAACCGATCGGTCCTGAGTAATGGACATCCAGTTTTTTGCATGAAGGGCGAGTTTTCCTCCTAGGGGCGCAAGTATTTGGGCATGGCTGAGAAGAATAATTGGAAAGTCATTGTGAACTTTTTCCATAAGGGGGTGGCTTACCACTTCCTGGTTTTGAGGTGGAAACACTCCATTGTTTAGATCTCTGCATACCCTGAGACTGTAGTCTTGGTGGTCTGTTTCCCCTGGGTTTGGACTGAGAAGGCCTGAGAGGGACTGGAAAGGACCAGTTTTTTAAAAGCCAATGCCTACTGAATCTAGGTGGCTGCACCTGTAAGAAATCTTTGACTATTTGCATAGATTTAGCTTTTTCTTCCATCTTTTTAAGAACTTCTTCTGCTTTTGTGCCAAACAAACACTCCTGATTAAATGGAGCAGCTAGTAATTTCGCTTTGACATGGTCAGGCAAGACTTGTTCTTTTAGCCAAGCATGCCTTCTCAGCACAGACCCAGTGACAGCAGCCCTGCAAGATGCTTCTAAGGCATCAAACCCACATTGCAAAGTATGTTTACTAACTTGGTTTGCAGAATGCATTAACTCTTGTAAATCTTTATTTTCTGCACAATCTGTAAGTAACACAATTTTTTGTTTAATTAGTTCCATAATATGTTGCTGGTACTTCAACATGTGATACTGGCAATTCAAAGCCCTGATGGCAAGAGTTGCAGAGGTATATACCTTCTTATCCCATCTGTCTAAAGCTCTAGAATCCCTGACTGAAGGGGTAGGGTTTTTGGCTGTAGTAGCCTTAATGCCTTTAGGTCCCTGGGAAATGGTCTCCACATCCGCAGTAGGATTCTTAAAGAGAAATTTGTGAGAATCAGGTACTCTGTAGTACCTGTCAGGTTTTCTAGGAGCTGGTGGTAAGGTGTCAGGAGTAAGAATGGACTCCAAGAAGGCATTGTCTACAATATCCAGGACAGGGGGTATAGCTAGAGGCCTGTACTGAGGCAAATCTAAAAATTCCCTGAGTCTCTTTTTGGACTGAGGATAGTCCTGGCTTTCCCAGCGGAAATGCTCTCTTAATGTATACAAGGTTTCACCAAAAGAGAAATCCTCTGGAGGGGAGGCAGAGGGAATGGATTCCTCTGCATCTGAATCCTCATAGGTAGACAAGGGTATGTCCTGGTAATCAGAAGGGTCAGAGTCATCAGACTCCTGGTCTGTAGAATCAGAAGGAAATTCAATTCTTTGTCTTTTGGCAGGGGAAGCCTGGCTTCCCTAATTAGAATAATAAGATCTTCAGCCATTCTAAGCATTTGTTTTTGTGGCATGAGAGGATGAGCATGCACTTTGGACGTCGGTTTTCTAGGCATAGTGCAAACTCTGGGCCTGAGAAACTCAGTAGTTTTAGTAGGAAATGAATTTGTCAGTTTAATATGAATATCGGTAGGTCGGAATACACCCTCAGAAGCCGGTGTCTGCACAGCGGCTCCGGACCCATCCAAGGTAGAGACATCTGCAGTTTCCATAGTCAAAGAAGCATCTCGCAGCATACCGGACTCCAAATGGGTCTCAGCAGAGGCCTGCGAATCTGAAGAAGCGGGCATCAGGGGCTGCAAAGGAGCCTCACTGAGTACCGGTGGACTGGCGACAAGCTTAACGGAAGCATCATTGGAAGTTTTTGACCTATGCTGTCTGTCTCTGTCTTTGTTTTTGCGCTTTTTCGGAAGATCGGTAGTTGGATGGCATACTGAAGCCATTTCGGAATACGGAGAATGAGAGGGAAAGAATTTAGCTACAAAAATAGTCCAATGATGAATGGTTTGGGCGTTAAACAAGGCACAAAACCGACAGCTAGGGACGTCGTGGTCTGGGCCTAAACAGGTGACTCAGAAAATCTCTGTGAAATATTTGCTTTCCACAGGTAAGACAACTGTTAATTTTTTCTGACATCGGTTAGAGCAAGAAAAAAGAATCCCCAACGTGGTACTTAGCTTTAGAAGACTTCAGGTCTGAAACTCAAAAAAATGAAAATTTCAGGTAGTGGCCGACTGGCACTTGCGAACTGGTTCTGCTTCGGGCTCCTTCTCGGCAAGAAAGACTGATGCAATGGCGTCGGCTGCATGTTTTATACCCCTGACGACCTGACGTCATGGAAGAGGCGACAGCATCCAAAGCAGAAATCCCAAGACTCTGGTATTCAGGCTGACTGAGGGATACCTGCAGGCAGATAACCCAAGTGTGATGACTGCAACAGTGAAACATGAAGAACATCTAGAACATAGAAGGTTACCTGGCAAAACTTCAGAAAATAGTTGAAATTAAATTATTTTATAACTGTGCCATAAAAGATGGTTTCAATGCAGCAAGTTGACAGGATGTCTAAAACTATGGAGCCTTCTGCATTGCCTTGTAAGTGTTTTATTGTTTTATGTCTTCTAGCAGCTGCAAAGATCTAAGGGCTATGTATTTTTCACAGGTTGATGCTAAAGGCTGGCAGTTTCTAGCAACTGGGGTTTAGCTTGGGAACTAAAGTCAGATGACAAGAACTGATATCATCCTGCAAGCTAACGCAGCAGTAATATTTGAGATATTAATTTAAGAAACCTCTGAGAGAGACAGAGTATTTTGTCTTTGACCTGAAAGCATCAGATGGTAAACCCACTTACCATATCTGTCTTGCCTGTAAGTAAGTTAACTGGGGTACAGTAATTTCTCTTAGATTCAGACAGCAATATAGCAAAGTATAGCTTAGAAGTTTTCAGTATTTATTTGACACTGTTCTGCAATGCTGTTTTAAGTATTTCCTGTGATTTTGAACTCTGATGTAACTGCGATTATTTACTGAGTATTTTCTTGTTCTTTTATTTATTATTATTAAATATATTTAAACCTTTCATTGTTGCTGATATTTGTGAAACATATTCAAGCTCTGAGAGTACTTGCATGTTTACTTGGTGACACTGTGTGGGCCACTCCTAATAGCCTTGCTCTTGGTCAAACTACCATTTGGATTAATAGTAACATTACACAGTAACATTGGACATCTTTTGTTAAGGGTCATAAAGTAGCTGATAAAGAGTCGGCTGGTGGCAGTAATAACTACCTTATAGTCTGGGCAAAAGGGGGCATAGCTAGTAAACCTGTGCCAGCCTTGCCAGGGTGCGCGCGTGTGTGTGTGTGTGTGTGTGTGTGTGTGTGTGTGTGTGTGTGTGTGTGTGAGTGTGTGTGTGTGTGTGTGTGTGTGTGTGTGTGTGTGTGTGTGTGTGTGTGTGTGTGTGTGTGTGTGTGTGTGTGTGTGTGTGTGTGTGTGTGTGTGTATATGTTTGCAAATCAAATCAGTGTGTGTGTGTGTGTGTGTGTGTGTGTGTGTGTGTGTGTGTGTGTGTGTGTGTGTGTGTGTGTGTGTGTGTGTCAGCTACTTTGGCAAGCACACAAAGCACTGGTTGGACAGAGGTCTTGGCCACTCAGCTGAGATCTCAACTCTATAGCTGTGCCAGAGGGAAGTCTTATTGGGGAATCTAGAGAAAGAGGGAGGAACCAGCCCCAGACTGACTGTGGTCTCTGTGTGCTCTTAAGGGAAATTGCCCTGCATCTGAAAATACTGTGTGTATAACTTGTCATCCTCCCAGTGTTTACATGCCCCACTGTTGCCAGTGGTGAGGATTGAGGCTCCTTGATTACTGGGCCAGTGGTGGGGCATCACAGTTACCATGGTTATAAGTAAGATAGAAAAACTTTTGCTGCATTTAGTCAAGTTTGCAGAATCCATGCTAAAGAAATGACATTTTGTAAAAATGTATGTTTATTTGTTTATTTCTTTGTCTGCTTGTCTTTGTTGACTGGGAAAAGTCCAACTAGGTAAAATCCATTTTCAGCAGAGACATGGGGAGAAAAGCTCCGCATTTAAATTACACATGATGCACATGTATAATTGCAGGGTAAATATCTGTACGTGAGCTTACTTACATGATTTTTAAATATTTCTTATATAAACATAGCATTTTAACACAAAAAGAGAGAGAAATGAACATATGTTAGCTAATTATTGAAAACAGAAAATAAGATAAATAAGATAGTTAATGTATTTATAGCATGACATCTGCAGGGAAAAAATTAAACTGAGGTGTTTCTGAGGTCTGTAATAATGCACAGACAGACAATTAGTAAAGTAGCTTAAAATTGATGAGAGATATGAAAGGAGAAATTATAGAAATAAGCAGGAGAATAAATGGACAGAGGAGGAATTATAGTTAATGGTGGGGTGTGAGAGAAAGAGGAAGGGTTTAGAAAATTACTACAGCATCAGGAGGAGCAATAAGGTACAAGGGATTGGGAAGAAAAGTGGCTGTAAGAGTTGGAGAAAAGTAGTCTGAGTAAAGCCAGCCTGGTGAGCAGGAAGAACAGAGCCATCAATGGCATATGTGCTCTTTAGGTAAAGTTTTGAAACTATTTAAGTTTTCTATATGTTTTAACTATGTGGGGATTTCATTCCAGAGTTATAACACCTAACTGTAGTAGAAAGAGTCTCCAGCAGTGTTGAATATATTACTGATACATAACAAGAGTTTATTGCTAGAGAAAAGGTCTCTAAATGCTGGGCATTTGTCTGGAGAGTACAATAAGTTATAGGCAATGATTAGCTTTATATGGGAGTTCAAGCCAGTTTAATTGTTTTAATGCAACACAGTGGTATGTTTTATGAGACCCTGGGTCCCAGGTGGACAGTAGTCTCTCCTTTGCTAGTCACATCGCCACAGTAGTCAGGAAGTCCTTCTACGTGTAATTGAAGTGAGTAACTCCTTCATCTAGGGGCATTATTCAGTACGTTCCAGTTGTAGAGGGACAGGGCTGTAGTAAATGTGTCTTTGTCAAATTCGGTTAAATTACGTACTTGTTTATAGATTATTTGGTTATTACATAGGTTGGGAGGGGTCACTTGTAGTATCTGGTAAGTAACCAGAGGATTTTATATTATGAAGTTTGTTTGTCAATATCCAGTCCAGTGTGGACTGCCTATTAGTGCTTTTGTTAATTCTGTGGTAGAGCTTATTAGATGGGTGAAGCCAAATAGAATCCTTGAATTTGTTGCTGTTTATGGATTGCTAGTTTATATTTAGGTCACCTAGGATGAAGGCTTCCTGGGGGATGTTGTCAGATATCCAGTGTGTAGGATATTTTTGGCTATAGTAATATTGCCTGGTGGGATGTATACTGATGAGATACATATAGATTTCCTTTGTTTGATTTTGAGGCATGTAGTCAGAAGTTCAGTATTACTACATTTTGGGATATTTAGATGGGCTGGAGTTATTTCTAAACTGTTTTTATAAATAGTAGCAATATGACCTGCTTTTTTTAATTGTTTTTTGTCCATTCTGAGTATGTTGAAACCTGGAGGAATAATTTTGTTGTCAGTTATTTCTTGTTTTAGCCAGGTTTCAGTGGCAATTATAATGTCTGGGGAGTACAAATCTAAACATGCATGGATATCATGAAAATTGTTAGAGACTTCTCAGATTAATGTTGAAAAAAATGAGGTTAGATTAATTACCTGATGGGAAAATTGTGTTGGGAGCACTGTAAAGTAATGGGTTAGCCATGGTGGGTAGTTGATGTGTGGGTCCAGAGTTAGGGTGAATATCTCCACTGCATTTCAGGATGGAGGTGGAGTGAGTTGAGGTATGGAGCCATGTGTATTTGTATGAATGAAACAAGTGTGGTTAAAATAATTTGCAGTTTGCTCGTTTCACATTAGTAGTAGGAACAAATAGCTTATTTTTGTATTTCTGTTCAGTGATTTTTAGTTTGAAATAAACTGAATGTGTGGAGCCACAACTTCCAAGTTTCTGACCGGAAAATTTTCAAGCAACAAAGTAATTCTAGGGTGTTGCAGCTGGACTATTTTCCATTGAGAATGACACTTACGTGCTTCCAAATACATAATTCTTGAAAGCAAGTATATTATCAACTGGAGCTGCATTAACAATAAATCCACATGAATTTCATATCAGAATTATAAACAAAGTTATTTCCTTTCTTTACCCCATTCCAAGTGTGAAACAGATGCATGTTTTCATCTGAATGCATAGCCTTTGAGTATACTATTCACAAAGACAGCCTGTGTACTAAGAAACTGTACTGCAGGAAAGGGGGGGAGGGGGGGATTAACAGGTAACATTAAACATTGACTTCTGTTTGGTATTTGAGTATTGCAATATTTAAACTATACAGTGGTTAACAACAATTATAATTGCTGTATAAATGGACTTGTTGGTTTCTGTCTCTTTCTTGACATTGTCCTAACAGCTCACTCTGTGCTTCATATTGTGAATTTGGATATAGTGAAGATAGCTTGGCTATTTTCAAATTCACAAAAAAAAACTATACAGTGAGCTGTCAGGGCTACAGAAATAAAGTGAAACCACCAGGTCCATGCTTCCACTTGGTCTGACTTGTCCTAGCAAGCTAGGGAAAATAAATGCTGGTTTCTGAGTTTGATTAAAAGAACACATACAAGCACAGTCAGAGACTTCGCTACCTAAATTTGCATTATAAGTTTTCAGTGCTACCAGTACGTCACCTGTGGAAGGCAATAATGAAATAAAATGCAAACCTGTATTCAAATGTCTTGGATTACGTAAACAAGACAAGCTTTGGATAATTAAAATATGTAGCTGCAGTTCCACTTGATGTCATTTATAATGGTGGCAATGACATTTATAGTGATGTGATCAGAACAAAACCTTAGCAGCCCAACTCTTTCAAAGATACTGAAGCAGAGTGACAAAAGAACACTATTCTGGTAATTGCTCAAGACCAGGAAACCTTTTCTAGAGTCTTAAACTTAATTTTATGGAATTGTAACGTACTCTACAGTATGGAACGTTGTTAATCATGGATGCTAGACCTTTCTTTTTACCTTGTTCTCTCTCTCATTACTTTGATTTTTCTCTAAGGACTGTAAAATCCAGTAGCAGTGTATCTGTCATTCTCTCTCCCTTTTGATGAATATTACCCCGTCCCTCCTGCAGAAACTCCAATTACAAACTAGCAGAACATTTCAAATACGCCTCACTCAGACCAGCACCAATACCATTTTAAACTATTCTAGCCTATTCTGCCTGCTGTTTTGGCATCTTCCAGTAGTGTGACCTCCATGTAAGTTCTGTTAAATGTATTTTTTTTTTCTCTGTAGAAATCCAAGGATTCTCAGAATATGTGCTAATTATTTATTATAAGCAGTAAGATATGCCACCATTTACAAGTGTATATATTTAAAAGGTTATACTCAACACCTGGTCTTGGTATTAAACTGAACTCTGCTTATGCATTACTGTTTTAAAATGGTTTATTATTCTTTTTTGTTTGTTTTTATTGTGACTTTATTAACCATTTAGCTCATATTATTGAAACTACTGTGTAATTATCACTGTTTTAAAGTAAGATACTGTGCTTTATCAGCTGTATTCCCAACTAACAGCGAACTAATTTAACTGCTCACTATATTCTTAGATTGGGATGTAATGTAATTCCTTATAGTTTGCAGACATTCAGCTGTTATAGTCTAGTAATGCCTTGTACTATATATTCTGGTATAGGTAATACTGTCATATGTTACATTGATGGTTTTACCCCAAGCTGGGTATTTTACATTAATCTTGGTTGAGCACTATATGTATGCCTAGATGCTTGTTGTAGTTGTTTGAACATATTTTAGTGTCAAATTACTGCATAGAGTTTTTCATTTAACTCAGTAACTGTAGTGTTATTAGCTGTTTTACCTATTTCCTTCCACTCCTTTCTTATATTGCACCAATTACAAATACAGTCCTACCTCCTCTAGCACTCCCCTTATCAGCTTTTCCTAATCTTCTTCTTCTTTTTTATTGCCATTTACAGTTAGTTGTCAGCTAATACAAACACTGTGGGGCATCCCTATAGCAGTTCTCTACCAGCAATCTGCATCTGCAAAATCTGTGGCCAGTTTGCTTAAAGTACAGGAACATTACAGTGTATGTTAATGATTTAACCCTTCTATGATTGTAAATTTCATTAGAATGTATTCAGGGAGTGCACACTACTGGTAATCCCCACCCCCACCAGAGATCTCTCTAAACCCAATACTTTCTAGTTTGGAATCATTGTTTTACTCAGTCTTCTCCTTCTCAATACACTTGCACATATTTCTCCCACTCCATACTCACTCCTGGCATAAGGTTTCTATTTCTCTAAGAATTCCTAGTCTACAAAATTGTCAGCTGCATAGATACTTTTCACAGTCCCTGGTAGTCTAAGTGACTGTTCTTGCTGTGCAGTTATATAACTTGACTCTGCCCGCTTCGTTCCACCTCGCTATGCCCGGGCTCCAATCTGCTCCCCTACCCTGCCCCCATCCCCATCCCTCCTGCCCCTAAATCACTCAAATGTATCTAAACCTAACCACTCCCACTCACACGTGTCTTCCAATTACCACCTGTACAATTTTGAATTATAAAGTAGCCCACATTTCCACACTAATTCTAATCAACACCCATCCATTAGCACACATATATTAACCGTTTACCAATCCCTACCCTTTTTACCATTGCAAAATGCTATCAATACATTGATGCTATCAATACAAACACCCTCTTGTTTCATACACATCTAACAGTTGTCACTCCCTGTAATCAAAACAGGCCAATCTCCACTATATCCCCCTCCGCCACCATTACAATACAACACATATCCACCTACACATTCAGATGTTCTGACCTCCCACATAGTCACCCTCCTATCTGATTTAATCCCTGCTCTACCACATATCCACAAACTCACAACTATCACCTCCCCCTTCAACATCTCGCAACACACACTAACCACATGCTGTTAGTCCCACTCTAACAACCTCAACACACTAATAAAGCATGCGATGTTACATTCACTAAAACACACATCATTACATCCACTAAAACAAACACTATTTACTACCTTATCTCTCCACACAGCCAACCTATTCACACTAGCCCTTCTTTATCATTTAACTAACTTCTACACCCCCATCTACTATGACTACCCCGCCAACTCTCCACTGCCCATAACCCACCACTACAACTCCCAAATTTCACCCAACCTCTACAGCAACACAGAAATAGACTACCTCCCACTTTAATACCATCAATCTAGACACAAAAATGAACCACTATTTAGAAACCACAAACAGCTAAGCAAACTTATAACAACTTTATTTCATATATTATCAAAACTAAAACTCAATGGTGAATCCACCCCAACCCTGGCCCCAAGACTACCAATAAACAAACCACCACTTACACCTCAATTAACTCCACCATACCCTTTCACCCCAAACAACACTCCCTGCTGTTCCATAATATAAATTTAAGAAGTATACTAAACAAAATCCATGACCTCCATGCACTAATTGACTTACATTCCCCTGACATAACAGTTTTCACTGAAACTTGGCTTAAGCCACATGTCAAAAACAATTAAATACTTCCCCCCAGGGTTCAACATATATAGACTTGATCGTCAAAATAAACGTGGAGGAAGTGTAGTAATAATGTTTAAACAAAATCTAGCCCTAGAAGTAATCAACACCACATGTCCTACATCTATCAATGCAGAATTACTCATCACCAAACTGAATTTCAACAAGAACAAAACACTTATCATAGTGGCTATCTATGTCCCTCCAGGAGATAACACTAGCACAGTTGAAGACATACTTCACTGGCTATCCACAACCTTCCATCAAGAAACCATAATTATGGGTAACCTCAACACTGACTGGTCCAACTATAATTCCAATAATCCATCAAATTTCATAAACCTATATGGTTTCTCCCAGCTCATACAAAACCCCACAAGAATAGACAAAACCTCCAACAGACAATCCATCCTGGATTGGACTCTCACAAATAAAAATACACACCCCTTCTAGCAGGATGCCTCTCCAGTAACATAAGTGACCACCTACCCACATACCTAATCAGAAACAGTCTTAGTCCACCTAGACAAGTAGTCTATAGGCTAATCCACAACAAGAAAAAATGTAATACCCACATTTTCAACTCCCTTTTCCAACAAATTAACTGGTCCACACTCAAAACACTACCACTAGATGACGCTGTTCAACACTTTAACACCACCTTCCTCAACATCCTAAACAGCCTGGCCCCCTGCAGAATAGCTAGACTAAAACATCACCACACACCCTGGCTTAGAAACAACACCAAAGACCTATTAAAAGAAAGGGACAAGGCATGGGAACACTGGCTAACTAACAAAAGCAATGACAACCTTCTACTTTTCAAACAAGTTAGGAATAAAGCCAATTCCCAGATAAAAGCTGACAAAAAAGCCTACTACATCACTGCACAGCAAAGTAACAAAAACAACCCCCAAACATTCTGGGCCACTATAAACAAACTCCTGCAACCTGGTAGTACGCCCATCCCTAATCCTACCACACCCCCATCAAATGATAACATTGCAACACAATTCAATTCCTTTTTCATAAACACAATTCACTCACTTATTGACTATGACCAAAACATCACTACTACAATCCCTGTAGCCAAAAAAGAGGGTGTAAACTCCTTCTGCTTTAACCCCGTCCCAACCCATACCATAAAAAAACTACTCAGTAAGCTCAAGCCCACCAGCCTAGCTGCTGACAACCTCCCATCAGAATTCCTCAAAGTTGCCTCTGAAGTCATAGCTTACCCCATTTCTATCCTCATCAACCACTCTATCTCTGAGAACTATGTCCCACTAATCTGGAAAGTCTCCTTTATCACACCACTGCATAAAGGTGGCAACTCTACCGAGCTTACTAATTACAGGCCCATTGCCATTCTTTCACCTCTCTCCAAAATACTAGAACAATGTATTCACTCCCAGCTTCTAAACTACCTTCTCTACAATAACCTCTTATCAATCACACAACATGGTTTTTGCCCCCACCACATCCCTACAACCACCCTCCTCAGTTTTACTAATAATAACAAATGAACACAGAAATCAGAATAAATATGTCTCATCCATCTTTCTAGATCTCTCAAAGGCATTCGGCAGTTTCACACCAAACACTGCTGTCAGAACTGGCCACATAAAATCTCAGTCATTCTTCCCTAGTTTGGTTCCACAGCTATCTAAACAAACACCAGCAGGCTGTTAGATGGCAACAGGAGCTATCATCTTTGCTCCCTGTCAACATAGGAGTTCCACAAGGCTCCATATTAGGCCCCCTATGTTTTACCATCTTCACAAATCAACTCCATAAATCCACATATCTCACCTCTGTCATCCAATATGCAGATGACTCTACCCTGATATGCTCCGCCCCCTCTCTGACACAACTACAGGCTATAACACAACAATCCTTCCTAGAAGTAGAATCCTGGCTAACTAATACTAACCTCATACTGAACCCAAACAAGACCAAACTCATGCTCTTTCTCCCTACCAAAACACCCAATCCCTCAGCCACTTTTCAAATCCACTCCTCCAACAACACAATCATAAACACCAGCTCACATGCCAAATTACTAGGTGTCACAATTGATAGCAAATTAAAATTCGACCTACACCTCTCTCAAACCATTAAAAAAACACACATCAAACTAAGCTCTCTTTACTGAATTAATCCTTTCCTAACTAGCCATTCTAGACTAAGCATCGCCAGGACTCATCTCTTATCTACTGTTCTCTATGCTTCTCCCATCTTTACAAACCTTAACAAAACTGACCTTTCCAAACTTGAATCAGCCTACAATAAAATAGCCAAGTTCACTACTAGCACCTCATATAGGTCCCACCACTGCTCTGCCCTACAACAAATAAATTGGCTAGAATTCCCACAACAACTAACCTATACCCAACTTGTCTCTACTCACCAACTAATATACTAGCCAAACAAAACCCCAGCCCTACAACAATTACTCCAGCCATATACCAACATTCGGCAACTCTGATCCTCACACAAAACACTCCTTCAAGTATCCAAAAGCAAAAACAAAGCCGGGGACGCTCTCTACTCCCACCACATTTCTAAACATTGGAACTCAATCCCTCAACACATCCTAAATACTACCAACCTACACCAATTCAAAACTCTGCTCAAAGACCAGCTCACTAACAACTGGCTCTGCTCCTGCACCAAGCCAGGCTAATACCACATAAGCCCACATCAAATTTCACCCCCAAAATTTTATAGTCTCTGTGTATACCCCACTCCCACTTGTTGACACCACCTATCAGCTACCTACAATAAGAGTATAATTTGATAATTTCTTTTTTTTTGTAAGGGTATACATATGTACACGTATTAAAGTATACTCGAATGATCAACTAAAGATGGACCCCTGCCCTCAAAAAAAAATATATATATATATATATATATATATATATATATATATATAAAACTTTACTATATTGTAATAACTTTCTCCTTTTCACTAAAGTGCCTGTTGTACATTGTACTTTCTTTATTGTCTCTAGATATTTCTGTTAAATTCTACGTAGAACCGACACTGTACCTGTCAATGTTGTTCTTGTTTTATTGGAGCTTTTCTCCCCGGACCTCCACTGAAAATGGGCTCATACCCAGATGGACTATCCCGGTCAACAAATGTAAAATAAATAAAATAAATAAATAACTGCCTGTCTTGCAGATCACAGGTAATCCCAGTAGCACCTGTTAGACATGTCGTTACAGGAAATCTCTTGCCTTGCTAGATGTTTGTATTACAGTAACCAGTTAAACCCAAGATGGTGGATATTTCTACAAATATGAAAGCATATCAGGGCAGATGTTTGTTAGCACAAATAGCACCATATTGGTGGCATTTTCTCTCTTTTTTAGTGCTTGACAACTGTTTAATTGTTGCTGTGCATCAGCTATAGACCTCATTTTTTGTTAGAAAGGGTAGGATTTAGATAATTAGTAATTTTATCATAGAATACTCACAAACAAGCCCACACAGGCGTATACACACACATCACATACAG